>NC_051162.1:150489285-150553699 GCF_013339745.2 Dermacentor silvarum
CGTGGGACACCGAGCCGACGTGTGCACCAGTAGCGAAGAGGAAAAGAACAAGTGCCACGGCTGTGGGACAGCTAAGTCACAAGAATCATAAGTGGGGGAACATCAGTGTACACCCAAATGGGAGGCATGCGGAGGCCCCCATATCACCGGGGATAGGACGTGCACACAGCGCTACCAGATTCCATATATCGTAAGGCGTCGGCGCCGAAGACGACGACAAATGGCACGAAAAGGCCGCGATGAAGTCAGCATATCCTACGCACAGAGCACAGAGCAGGCTCCCTGCGAGCCCGCTCGGAATCGAGGGGGCGCTCTCAATCCAGAGGGCGCTCTCGATCCAAGAGGCGACCGGACTCAAGGAAAGGCGGGAGCGCCAGCGTATCCAGATCGAGATCCCGGTCCCGGGCCCGCTCCCAAACCATCAAGTGGGCCACGCGGGCCGACAAAGTCAAGGGCTCTGGCACGGCGCCCTCGACGGGAATGAAGACTACAACGGCCAAAAGAGCAAGTGGTGAGGCACAATCAGAGTATGTGAATGATCCCCGAATCCGATCACTTGAGGCGGAAAATCAACAGCTCAGGCGCGAACTTGCAGAGCTTAAGAAGGCCTTAAATATCATTAGAGGGCAAATACTCGAACCGCGATGAAGATAAAATTACAGCTCTGGGCCCGTTTGCTGGCAAACCCAAGCGTAAAGCTCCCAACCCAGAACCGGTGAGCGAGACAGCAGATGAGGATAAGATGGCGGAGCCGAGCGAAGGCCCAGCTACCGCCGCCGATCCTCCTGCTAAATCAAAGGGCAGAGGAAAGCTAGCTTCCATAGAAAAAAACCCTAGGATGAATGATGGAAATGCTCTCTGGGATGGAGACGAGACTAACTCAACTAGAGAAACCAAAGGCCCAAGCCAAAGGCAAGACTTACGGGTTCGACAATGCAGACTTAGGCAAACCCCAGTCCCGAAGGTGGGGCTAAAGGGCTAATTGATCATCTTCAGTAGGCAAAATGGCAAACGCGAATATCAACAATCTGAAAATCTGGCAGTGGAACTGCGCAAGCTTCCAGAGGCGCAAGGCCCCATTGGGACAGCTTATCAGGTCTATTGCGGACAAGCCGCGAGTCATTGTTACAGGAAACTCTATGTGGAGAAGAAATTTGTCTCTCGGTGTACCGCACGATAGCATACAGTGGAAAAAGCGCAGAGGTATTGCTATCGTAATCAGAAAGAACATCTCGTTCGTTGAGCACAAGGTCCCCGCGTACAAAAGGGACTCGAGGCTCAGCTAATAGAGATCATACCCAGCTGAACAAGCAAGACTAATGTTTTCATTCTAAACGTGTACAGCGCGCCATCGGATAGGAAAAGAGAATTTAAAACGTTACTAGGTACCACGGCTAGGGCGGCGAGAAACACGCCTCTCGTTGTTGCGGGTGACTTTAACAGCCGCAATACGGAGTGGGGGTACGGTTATAAAAGTACAAAAGGAACGAACTTGGCCTTCAACGCCTCAGAGCTCGGCTTAATACTTATAACCGACCCTAGGCTCCCCACCAGATCCGGTAACTCGGTTAGTCGAGATAAGACCCCCGATCTCACCTTCCTCCGAGGTATCGAAGGCACGTGGGACAACCTCTAGGAGGGGCTAGGCAGTGACCATCACATACTCTAAATTCTGCTGCGTGTCAAATCCAGACAGCCCGCCAGATATGAGTATGTGGTCTGGGGATCTCTTTCGAAAAATCAGAGCAGAAACAGCCCCACCAGACGAGATGTATGCAGATCTGCTAGAGAATCTCAACAAGGCAGTTAAAGAAGCAACCAAGGAAATCACTACGGATCTGGAGGTTCCTAAAATGGACTCGAGACTAGCTCACCTTCTGGAGGCAAAACACGCCCTCTCAACCAGGTGGAAGACCCAAAAGCCTAATCGTAGACTCAGAGCGAGAATCGCGTGTCTTAACAAGGAGATTGAGTCCTATTCGGCCCAGCTCGCCCGGCAGCAATGGGACGAGACGTGTACCGAAACGGACGGGCGTATGCGAAGAGGTAGCAAATGGAGCTTAATGAAAAGTATACTCAACGATAAACAGTCTAAGGGTACCCTTAGCCTCGCGACGGATAGGCTCATAAATAAGCAAATTGCAAGCGGCCTCACCGAAAGGGAATTAGCTAACAACTTAGCATATACCTATCTCCCCCTCGCCAAAGGCGGAGATCGCGCGGTAGATGTAAAGGACATGGGGCTCTCGGCACCTGATCTAGACCAACCCTTCACCGTATCAGAGATCAGACATGTTCTCTTCAATCTAAATGGCAGATAGCCCCGGGACCCGATGGAGTCACGAACAAACTCCTCAGGAACCTAGATGATAGGGCAATGGAGATAGTCATGGCCGAAATAAACGAGATATGGAAAACTGGACAGGTCCCGATAGACTGGCGTACCGCAAAAGTGGTACTCATACCCAAACCAGGCAAACCCCCACATATAAACAACCTGCGGCCCATCTCCCTTACATCATGCATCGCCAAGGTTGCGGAGCACTCGATACACAACAGGATCACTGAGCATATTGAGAAGAAGGAGCTCTTTAGACACAAACTAATTGGCTTTAGACAGGCGTTGTAGACACAGGACGCTATGCTTTTGCTTAAGAGTGCAATCTTTGTTAACAAGACTCGTGACGTGAGAGGGATCTTGGCAGTAGACCTCTCCAAGGCCTTCGACAGGGTCGCGCATAGACACATCCTAACAGAGATTTCCTCTCTTAACCTGTGTCAGCGTTTTCATGACTACACCAAATCTCTCCTCACGGATCGCAAGGCACACCTCCGACTAGGTACAGTCTCGGGAGGGCCCTACCAGCTAGGCAACTGCGGCACCCTGCAGGGCTCGGTCCTCTCCCCACTCTTATTTAATATAGCCATGCACAAGCTCTCCACTTGCCTCGATGCAATCCCAAACGTGGGTCACGCCATATATGCGGATGACATCACGATCTGGGCGCCGGGCGGCTCGCTTGCCATGCTCGAACACTCGTTACAAAGCGCGTTGGAGACAACGGAAAACTTTCTTTCCAGCACGGGCCTTGAACTCTCCCCCGCTAAATCAGAACTACTATTATACCGACAGTCCCGACAAGGGGTCAGAAACCTTGAGCCTCTGAAAACTCTGCCGATAGAAATTCGAGCTAAGAATGGACATCCCATACCAAGGATGGACTCCATCAAGATTCTAGGTCTCCACATTGATGCTAAGGGCTGTAACTCGACGGCCCTCAACAGGCTCACTGGACAGGCCAGTAATGTCCTAAGACTTTTAGCCCGCATCTCAAATCGGAGAGGCGGTCTCAAAGAGGACAATCCGCTCAGAGGACAATCT
Organism: Dermacentor silvarum; assembly: GCF_013339745.2. Taxonomy (NCBI): domain Eukaryota; kingdom Metazoa; phylum Arthropoda; class Arachnida; order Ixodida; family Ixodidae; genus Dermacentor; species Dermacentor silvarum. The sequence goes on from NC_051162.1 coordinate 150,492,668, forward strand.
GCAAAGAGGACAATCTCCCAGGCATTTTTCTTAAGTCATGTTGCCTAAATCGCGCCGTACCTTAATTGGGGTAAGGCGGAAAAGGCCAAACTCGACTCTCTAATCAGAACCGGTATCAAGCGCGTGCTCGGCCTTCCGTAGTCCACGAGCACCGAGAAGCTGATGGAGCTAGGTCTCCACAACACTACCAATGAGCTAATAGAAGCTCACACAGTGGCTCAAATAATGAGGTTGTCGTCCTCTAAGCCAGGGATCAAAATTTTAGAAGTGGGTATCCAACCCAGACATGAACCGGGGTCCAAAATTAGCCTGACCCAGCAAGCCAGAACTCGCATCATGATTGACCCCGTACCGCGAAACATCCACCCAGTGCATAACGAGGGTAGAGGATTCGCGAGAGCGAAGTCGATCCTTAAAAAAGACCAATCAGCACAAACTAGGGGCCCTCTTTGTCGATACTGCCAGATATGACAGTGGGGATAAGTTCGCTGTCTCGGTTGTAGACGCGGAGGGCAACCTGCTTAATGCAGCTTCTTTCTATACTAAGTTTGCACATGTGGCGGAGGAAGCGGCGATCGCTCTGGCTTTTCACAGCGCAAAAATTCCCCCTATCATCTTCTCGGACTCACGCACAGCAGTTAGATCCTTTTCGGCCGCACTCGTGTCTGAACAGGCGAACAATACTGTGAACAAAGCACTTCAAAGAACTCGGGAGAGCAGCGAAGGAGGATACCACATCTCGTGGTTCCCAGCCCATTTAGATGCCTCAGTTAACCCACTCGGATGTAATCCTAACGAGCAGGCCCACCGGATAGCGCGCGATTTCACGTACCGCGCTGTCGGGGGTAGCCAGGCTCGGAACAAGGTCAACATCCACAAAGATCCATTGTGTACCTTCCACGAAATTGTTTCCCATTATCGTCTCGGCAGAAGGACATTTCCACCCCCCCCCCCCCCCACCCAAAATTGAACAAACCTCAGGCTAGCACACTCACACTTCTGCAAACCCGTTCGTATCCCACTCCCCGGTCCCTTAGCAAGATAGACCCTGACCATTCAGAGTCGTGCTCCAAATGTGGTCATGACTCATGCTCTTTTGATCACATGCTCTGGTTGTGCCGAGCCCTTAACGCCTCTCCACCCATCACGAAAAGCAATGGGAGGAATCCCTCAAGAGCAGCAATCTTCAAATTCAACTCCAGGCGGTCCAGAGGGCCCACGACATCGCCATGGGACTTGGTCTCCCGGTCCCATCGTGGGCGGAGCCACCGACGTAATCTGGGGGAGCCTTCGGCTCGCCTAGATCTCAGTTCCTCAGGACTCAAATAAAGTTCTTGTCATGTCATGTCCTCATCAACTTCCTTATAACTACGTTTTACTGTATTCAATAAATGTAGTATATCTTCTAAATATGCTTTTCGCGGCGCGCGCATAGCTTAAAGTGTGTCCCCTTCATACTAAACACATTAGGGAATCTTCCTAAGGGGCACATTTATAAAACGTTGTAGCAACACTTTGTAATTCGCCCATGCTCATGGCCTGCACAGGTATAACATGAAAACAAGGAGTGTATTAAGATTCACACAAAGTGCTATAGGGTGACTGACGTATGACAAATATTGTAACTTTGTGACATCTGTTCTCTTCAAAAACAGTAATTACAGCAAGCGAACACAACTTACTTGTAGGGTTGCGATTTCCTGTCCTATCTGGCTGTCCTCGAACTGCATACGGTTTTATTAGAACAAAAATAAAGCTTGCCAATAAAGTTATTGAAATTATGCGTATTGGAGACATTCCTTTGAATTTGGTTGACCTCAGCTGGCTGCGCAGTGGGCGTATCGCTCCGTTCCCGTCTACTTATGCTTCGTCCTAGGTTTAGAAGACGGAAATTATTGAACGATTACGAAAAAGAAAGGAAGGGCACCTTGCGTTTCTTTTCGATTCGTAGTACTGCCAACAACTAACAATGTATCGGTATGCCTAAGATAGAACTTTTCGATGATGAAAAGCTGATTGCGCCACAAGGAAAACACTATTGTTATTCCCCAGTATAGAGCAGACGCTTCACAGAAGAGTTGTTTTTGGTCAAGAAATTTGTTGCAGTTTTACTTTACCGCTACGGGAATTAAAGATGACGCTGTTTCGTGGCTCAATTCCGTGCAGAAGCTGCAGTCAAGGACTAAGCATCTGATACTAAAATCGAAACAGATTTGCTGATCGCTATGCATAAAGTTCAAGCGTGGATTAACAATTTGATTTAGGCTAGTTGGTTCATTTCTCAAGTACCGTCAGGGCGCGCACAATAAACACGGGCAAAGACAGCACATGTGCACTTGTACCCGAACTGTTTTTACTTGTCCCTTCTCTATCCATATTTATTGCTCACTGCTCTGCCTATATTTATGAAGTGCGTCGCGTGAAGTGTGAGGATAGCTTTTGTGGTAATTGTGCTGATACGTGAAGTAATACTACAGCAGTACAATTCAATACCCTGATAAACTGAAAAAAAAAACGTCACCGACGATTACGGTAATCCCTAATGCAAAAATTGGGCGCAGCTGTATACGTGTTTTCATTTCGCGATGTATTGGGGCATCGAACCGAACACCACACCAACTGGCAGAGCCACGACGTGCGGCGCTATATATAGGCCGGCCACAAAGTGGCCGCTTCGCGCCAAGTGCAGTTTATGCAACCGTAATCTTTACCGGGAAACAATTGCGAAGAGCGCTATGCACGAAGGCGAGATTTCTGGTTCTTTTTTTTCTTCTTTCGCCCGCATGTCCGGTGCTGCAGCTGCCATGGATCCGCGGACAAGTGCGCCATGTGGTGGTACTTCAAGATGGCTGCCTCCGCCTTCCTCCTCAATCTTCCGTGGCACCCTCCTCCTCCAGTGCTATCCTCCTCTCGTTCTCTTCACTCTCACCGTTTCGCCGCTGCGCTACGCATCCACTCTTTCACCTTTCGCTGTGCTTGTTGGTTGGGTTACGTCGCCGAGGCACGCCGACGCTCAACGCTGGAACGGGCGCATAAGAGCTGCGGCCTACAAATTTATGCAGAAACTCCTCTGTGAGTTGTCTAAGTATGCGTAAACATTGTGAAACTTGCTAATCTCCACGTAGGCTGGTGTCATTATAAATATTATGAAGCTTGTTCACACCAGTATACACCCTTATAAATTCATATCGGACGAGATCCGACCCTCATCGGTTGTTATCAACCACATCGAACTCAATCCGAGCCTTGACAACCATTTTCGCTCGATACCAACCTTATCGCAATCGACCTGATTCTTATCGACCCTTACGTGTCCTTATCGTCCTGATCGGACATGATCCGGCCCTTATCGACATTTATCGTTCCTTATCAACTTCGGTGGACTTGACTCGGCCCTTCAGCCCTTATTGCTCGTTATCATCCTTATCAACTCATTGACTACTTATATGTGTGTGTTGCGCGGCGTGAAGCGCGTGAGCCCTCGGAGGTTGATGGCATTTCGGTCGATGAAGGAGCGCCCCAAAGAAATGCGCATCCCGCGACCACCAAAACGCATCGGGAATATGACGTGTTTTGCATTAAATTTTCGCAAAATCGGAACTTTCCTTGTCTCCAATGCTCCAAGTCGGCTCTACAGCTATATTTATTTGAAATACCTTACAGGCCCGTGGGGCATTGTGCAAGGGTGGGGGGGGGCGTCATATAGTCCTCCGGGATGGCTTTTATTCCATCATCACCTAATCTTTCAACAAAGCCTTCATATAAACTTTTCTCTTTAGACATTTGCTTTATTCCACCGGTACAACACATTCATATGCTTCAGATGTATTCACTTACGATAGTTTTTCCCAGGCCATTTCATTTACAAACTGAACCGCATCAGGCGTATTCGGAACCTTAGGATGCGGGACGCGACACAGCACGCAGCGTCCTCCCCAGCAACGGCTCATTATACGTCCCAGCCCAACGGCTTGTTATTCATTTCCACCATTATATGTGGTCCATGCACAAAAATATCGAGACATTTGGTCAGCAATGTCGGAGCTACCGTGTATTTCAAATTGGAGCATTGCGCATTTTATTTGCACTCAATGGCCATAAGACAATAACAACCGGCCGCCGCTCTTTGGTTGCTCGTGAAGCAAAACTGTGGCTAATCCGTACGACGGCGCATCTGCAGCAATAATAGTTGGACGGTGTGGATAAAACTTTGTCTAGCATCTAGCAGAACAAACAGCATGTTTCACGCTGTCAAAAGCCAATTTTATGGGACGTTGTCCATTTAAGTGTGTGCTGAAGTACCTCCCAATAAAATATTGCATCCCAGCAATCTACGAATGCCTGTTCTATAGTTCCCGGCTTTTTTCAGAGGATGCATTAGACTATACATGCCACAAAGAAGCATTTATCCGGCAGCCATGTTTGGACTGGCAGCGTGAGGGTATATATGTAATTTGAAGAAAACATCTTTTGTCGTTGCTTTGACTAGGATTTGCTAAACTCGTTTTACAACACCCTGTCCTCGTCCTTCACGATGAAAAGCTCTATACAGTGACGTTGGCAATAGTGCATCAGTGAAATCTTCATAACGGCGCCTACGGTTACCAGACACTAGGTGCTGCAATAAGAAATGTATTTTGAGAAAGCAAAAGGAGGGCACAACTTTTTGTAAATACTCAGTGACATTTCTGGTCGTTGTATCACAGGACATGAAAATGAACACTGTCAACGTTCTGCGCAGTCGCATCTGCATAACTATTTGCAGAAATGCGTTGTCTTGGCCGCATAAAAACAGGAACCCATAAACAATTTGACTGGTGAATAAATTGGCGAGTCCCGACTCCATCCTTGACACTTTTGAACAGGTGCGCTGCCAACTCGAATCCTGCATAAAAGCAGCAAATACAGGGTAGATTTTCTGCAGATTAATCAGCCACAATCGCACGCATAGCTGTCTCAATCCGAAAGCCAGCCAAATCTTTTAAACACCGGTGCGCACGCCCCATGCTCTTCGTCACCTTCTTTCCTTGGGACAGCTCCTGCTCTTGTGAAATTCCACTGTCTCCGCAACTGGCCCGTTCTTCTCCGTACATTCCGCATAGCACGCTATTTGGAAAATGTGCGTGATTAACTTGCACGATCATGAAAATGATTTTATGATCGTGCAAGTTAATCTTGCCTTGACATTTCTCCGTCAAAATAAAAATGGCATCGCCATTTTAACATACACCACAAACATAACCATAGATACGCGGCATTGCTTGACACGTAGTCGCTGATGTCGTCGCATTCCGAGTTTCTTCCATTTGAGCTAGTCCGCTAACTTTGTGGAAACCAATAATTAGCATGTCGTAAGTTCGCGGCGAACTTACGAGTTACGAACTTACACCTTACGACTTACGAAGTTACGAATGTTGAATGGCGTAGAAATCATGCCGTTTCCGCCGTACGATCGTGTTGAACGTGGTCATCGTGGTGCTGCTGTCGCCACAGACGCGGGCGCTCGCGATCCACTCACAGAACTACTCAATTTACGCGAGTACATTGGTCCACCTGGTATCGCTTTTCCGAACCCCAAAAATGCTAGATAGTCAGGTACCTGAAAATCCATCGTATAATATCCATTCCCACAGCGCGTGGGATATGTACATTCTCTTTCTTTCACAGCGAAGCTTTATATGGCTAGGCGAAACCAAAATCCGTCAGTCCGATGTGCGCAGAAATGTGGGCCGATCCTGATTAGAGCGCAGAAAGGGTCCAAGCGCAAAGGCACATAACCCTGTGGACTGCGGGTGGTGTGCTCCGGGACCTGCAACGCGCCCTTGAACTACCATTGTCACACGTAAAAGCAAAAGAGAGGCGCGCCACTGGCTGCGCAGTCAGTGACGTCGTTCTCTTCGTCGCAGCCGAGAGCGCGTGCAGGAATTTCTCCCCTACTTCAACATGGGTAGGCCCCGCATCGCACGAACTCCCGAACACACGCAGCTCATGTAAGAGCACCGCCGACAGCAGCACCGTGAGGGAGCCTACCAAGCCGTCGTTTGATGAACCGTCGGGATTAACCCAATGATAAACACCGGGGCCGCGCGTTTCAGCTTCGCTGGTTAACGATCTGTACGGAGTGCTTGGGTGGTGATTTTTTTAGTGCTTCTCCTTGTGCTCTTGCGCCGCTCTCAGTTTTAACATGGGAGCTGTTAATGCCGAGCGTAATATGTCTGTCATAAACAGAAAACGTGGGCTGATCCTGGTGGGTGGGCAGAAGGGGTCCAAGCGCAATGGCCCATACCCCTGTGAACTAGCCAAGCTGAGCCTGGATAAGTCTAGAAAAGCATTGTTGGGACTACTCAGGATTAGTTAATCATCGATAGCCAATCCATAGCTAATCGATAATCGATCAGTAATCAATAAGTTAGGGGAAATGCGGTGGTTGACTTTGTAGTGTTTAGCCTAGCCCAAAAGCCAGGACTAGCTATGTGCCCATCAGCTCCGCTGTTTCTTTAGCATTGCGCCTCCAGTGCAAGCTACGCAATGTTTTTTAAAATTTTCACTTGTACATGCCTCGTTGGACACTTTACTTGTTTTCTTTATCTCGGTCTTTTATTATCTTAATTCCACGCATACCCTCATGACAAATTTGTAAACGAAACGTAAGCTTGAACGCTTCCGCTGTGCCACCGGCGTTGAGCCACACTCACCAGATGAGATAGCTCAGTGCGCGTGCACAAACCGGTTTAGCTGGTTGTAGTGAGGAAGAAAAGCGATTGGCCAAACTCTCAGGGCATACATTTTGTTGTAAAGCAAATAAAATTATTAGCAAAATAAGCTGGGTGGCTATTGGAAAAGTGTGATGAAATAGATATATAAAGGCATTAACAAAACTAACCTTGCATGAAATTGCCGCTTTGTTTAGGTAACACATCTGGCCATAACACTAGAAAAGTTCATCATCTCTCTATTGTATAGCTAACTATATTTCATAGAATACATGTTAATAAAACAAAGAAATCAAACGAAGTGCGCCTATTGCAGTAGCCCAATTGGCAGATCGTCGCACGCCCTGTGCAGAAAGCTTGTGTTAGCCTCGCGGGGGTAGCTGTGGGTTTAACAAATCTGCCGGTCTTCCCATATTCAATCTCTTTAGCCTCTTAAAGCCCCATCTTTAGCCCAAAAGTTAACATTACCAATAAATACTTGTGCAGTTCTATAAAACGAACGCCTAACTTCCTTAATGTTTTGATTGACTTCAAGGACTGGATTTCGCGCAATACCTGGGGAGGGAGTCCCGTGGTTACGGCATTCCGCTTCTGAGCTTGAAGTCACAGGTTTGATCGAGTGTCGTCGGCCCCAAATTAAGGGTGGCAAAATGCTAAAACGCTCGTGTACACTCAGATTTCGCCAGATGAAAGAGAAACCCAGGTGGTCAAAGGTATAATCCCAAATATCCCAGTATGCGGCGTGTGCGATAATCAGTTAGTGCAATTGGCACGCGAAACCCAAAGAAATACAACGCTCCTTACATAGCACAGGGAGGATGAGCAACATTGACTGAGGCGCCGCTCCTTGCGTTGCGTAGGTTTCGGCACGTAAACATTGAAACCAGCTATTGATGTAACACAGCTGTCTAGAAAAAGCAAATTTCAAGTTTGCCATGGTTGAACGTAGAGAAACCAAGTTTGTCGAGTGATAGCATGGCTTTTCTTGCTAATTGGGAAAGAACGCTGACGCTGCTCGGCGCGGCAGCAGCGAGGGAATTGACCTTCAGGCTGCGTCTCGCTTCAACGCGAAATAAGCGTCGAAAGCACAGCGCATACGAAGCTATCAGCTAGTACTCGGCGTACTTTGTACACATCGCAGATAGCTCTGAAGATGAGACCCGCGCACTTTGTCCACATCGCAGATCGCTTTCAAAATACGGGCGCCCACGCGGCGTGCCCAGCAGCCATCGGTAGTGGCAGACTAAGTCCCAGTTTGACCTTGGCAGAGCTTCAAGGCCAGATTTACGGAACCCGGCGTTTCCTGGTATTTGTACCTGGAGTAGTAGAGCTATCGCTCTATGATCACTTAAACGTAATATGGGTTGTACGGCGAACCACGCAATGATGTATACAGTGTCTATATGTGTACTTGAAGAAGAGCCTTTGCATTGTACTTCGGTTTCTTCTTTCTCTGAAGAGTTCTAATGTTGCACGCTGCTGGCTACACACTTCCCGAATGCAGATCGGCAGCCAGCGATTGTGTGACCATTTATTTCTTTTCTTTTGGCAGTTTCCGTTTTGCCAAGCCTTGCGGCAATACAATGCGCGCAATATACCTACGCTATGAACAGGAATGATTTCGTATTGATATTATGCATTGTATTGCCTGCCCTAGCTAGGTCCGAACTAAATGGCGTCAACATGGTTGTGACGCAAGCAAGCAGCCTGCTGTAGACGCCATTAAAATAAAACAAATAAAACAAAAGCTTGTCGTTACATATCTTCGGCAGTCACTACGCGTTTCTTCGTTTTTTTGGCCAAGTAAACAACGCTTGCCACGTAACATCAGAATTTTATGCTCTAGCTAGGAAATAAAGAGCTACGACAATATCGATGCGGTGTGTAAAATATCACTTTGGTTTATAACTGCGAGTTGAAAGGAGACAGGAACAAATACATTGTCGTGTTTTGTGACGAAATAGAGTAAGTTTGAGGAAGGCAGCAGTACCAAACACTTATTTATTTTTTTCTCGTGTGGCTATGTAAATATGTAAAACCCCCTTTTATTTATTTATTTATTTATTTATTTCAATACTCTCAATGCCACGTGGGTCGTACCACTTTTGTGTACAGCCGTTATTAGCTAGATAACTTGATTGTGAAGAGATGATCATTATATCCGCCCATTTGCATGCTGTTATCGCCTTTGGATGGCCAGTGCGTAGTCTCTCTTTTTTCGGGGTCCTTGAATGTTCGCCCTGGAAGTGTCACTTGCCTGCGCGCCACATCTCTGAAATACGTAGTCGAACTTTTTGCCGTATGCTGTGGTATGGAAAGGGCTAAAACGAAATATGTGCATGCAATGCGGTAGCAAGTGATCTGCCTTACCTTTCGTTTTGGCGCCCCTGCATTCCTTCAGTGAAGTGAGTGGCGGAGCTGCTGCTAATGACAGTCTTTACGGCTATGTAAGATCATGTGCCATGAAGGCTTTACCACCCTTTAATAGTTTTACCACCAAGCAATAATAAGTTCGCAATGTTGTGTTTCTTCCGTTGACGACCGTGCGTGTGCGCGTTGCTATTTGAATTATGAATGTTCGTTTGTGAGCGCGCGAACATCGGCACTCAGAAAAAGGAAAATAACCTGATTCTTCTCTCGCACAGAGCCAAATCGCTAAGAAAATTGTCCTCGCGCTTGATGGCCCAGTTGTATCTTTTGAAACGGGCTTTATTATAAAGGTAAACGTCACCACTCGTTAAAGGTTGAAAAACAGCACGTGCACGTCGAAGCGGCAATGGCGGAAGTGACAGCATTGGTGAAAGCAGTGACATCCAGTGTGAACGGCACGTCAGGGCACGGCGCGAAAACGGCCCACTCTGTGTCGCTTGGTGAGTGTGAATGTGCCCCTATAGAATCGTGACACTTGACTATGACACTGGTATACAATCTGTATCTGCATATTGGCAACAAGCGATGCTTGTTTGTGTGACAAAACACGCAAGCATACTTTTCCGTTAATAATGAATGTGTTGCCAGAGATTACTGACATGTTAGCCGCGCAACCTTTTACCACGAGGACAACCGAGCGACATTTTCGCGAATGACGGCAGACCTGTTACATGTTAGCTTTGCGCACACTATATGAAATATAAAACGTAAATCGCGTTTGCTCTCCGCCGTGCTTTGGCTCCCCGTGAAAGCGCGCTTCCCTCGCGCGCTTTCACTCGCACATGCAGGATACGGGGCGCGGCGACGATTTCATCGCCATTGGACTTTATACGGAACCTCACGGTGACGGCGACACCAACGGCCGAAATCCGCTTGGAGTGTCCATATAGTTGCTCTCGCAATAATATGTACCGCGCACTTCTTGGCCAATCCCCCATTGAGGGTATGTACCATAGTATCGAAATCATCATCATCATAATCAACACGTTGATACCATCTGAAAGAGCTAGTTGGTCTTTTCACGACAGAAGTGTACGTGCGACATCCTGCGGAGGCCCCTCATGAAAACTATAAACATAACACCACGCACCAGTATCTGCCTTCTAGCAGCCTCAGTGACCGATCTTTCGATATGATTGTATTTCTTGGCTTGCATATCATCTGGCTAAGCAAGATGTGTTCAAGGTATCCTGAAAACTGGAGATTTACAAGATCCTTCTGTCGGGAGCCTCCGGCCCATGTGAGAAGTTTGTATGCTGCTCAGGAGAAGCTGCAACATTTGCAGGAGTTGCAACATTTGCAACATGCTTGCCAGATATTTAGGTATTTTGTGTAAGGTGTACTGATTGTCGATGTCTCTTTGTGAGTTGCGTATGTGTGGTTTCGCATGTATTCAAAAATAGTGAGATTGTGGCCTAATGAATGGTCTGAGCATCGGGTTGTTCAGCTGGCGGGCCGAAGTTCGAATCGCCACTCCAAACGGGCTTCTTAACTTTAAGACTGAGATTGAATGTACTCGGCGAGAACCCAGGGAGCGACCAACCGACTGCCCGACAACTTTCAGATGCAGGCGAAACCATTAAATTATAGGTAAATAAAGATTGACTTTAAGAAATACCGTGGAAGAAAAATACCTCTCACGGCGATATTCGACCTGGAAGGTGCTGTGGTGAAAACGTACGCTGCACAGTTTGAAAATATGCAGTATGATGCAACACCATACCAAAGAACTGGACTCGCAGATGACAATTTGTGGTCGCCGCCTCCCAAAGGGCGTGACTGAAGAAATCCTCGTGTTTCTATCAAGACATCGCCAAAAACGAGAAAGTGTGGCACACTGTAATCTGTAGGCTGTATTCGTCATTTTCTTTGTCGAAAATTCCCACACCGTTTTGCACTGCCTCAGGTTGCGCTCCAGCCAGAATTAAATGTCAATTAATGCTCGTTCTACTTGGGGGCATACAACACGAATAAGCACCCATTCTTTCCAACGACACAGACAAACGTTAGTTTATATGGTACCTACAAACTTCAACAGCAATGACTGGACATGAAGCTGTCCATCATGGAAAACACTGTCACGACAAGGGGACTTGGCGAATTTTTCATTGACGAAATTGGTAGGAAACCGAGCCACGGAAAACATTTCTAGAGTATGAACCTTACTCAAATTAGAACCAAGACCGTAAACGAAACCATTGACGCAACAACATGCTGAGGAATAACATTATTCACTTGGCTGAGTCTGTGCACGTAAACCTGGTTAAACAATCATTTAGGAGGATCATTACGGCAAGCCTGGTCTTGAGGTATATGTGCTGTCACATTTCTTTGACTGACCGTCGTCGGAATACGCAGGTAAGATACATTTTGGAATAATGTTCCAGCGCTTTACGCCGAAAAACCACAAGCACATCGAGGGCCGCCAGTGCGTGTGTTCATTCTAGACTTTCCGTTTACCGTATGGCAGCGAAAAATACAACTGGTGCAAAGAAGCCTTATTGCACAAAGCATCATCCAGAGCCTTGCGTAACGCTTCCTAGGCAAAGACTCCGCGCACTTGAGTGTCACAGACATTAATCGATACGCAAAGGCATACATCACTGCGCGCTTCTCGTCCATAGGTAGGCTCACGTCTATGTTACCCCATCTTTCGAAATACATAGACAGAAGGACTTCATTGTCCGAACGGTTTATTGTCGAAGCCGTCGTGGCTGGTAACACATAATGTGTTGATTTGCTTTAGGTAGGAGACTTCCCTGATGGTGCTGCGCGAAGAGTCGCCAGCGAATAGAGCGGAGGGGACCAGGTGGAGTGGTACAGCTCGCGTACGAGTGGGAAAGGAGTGGGGGCAGAAGATTACGAGGAAATCGAAGTGGTGAGATACCCTGTGATTTGCAGTGTTTTTTATAGCCGATGTAAAAGTTTAGTTGCTAGAAGCTTTAGAAGCTAGGTGTTTATCTGCTAGACGCCTTCTGTGTCTTGCAGTATACCGTGTTTTTTAATACTTTGGTATTCTTTGCATTTTCTGGTTGCTGTGTACGTTTGTGCCTAATCGTTTTCATGCGTACTTGGGTCACTGGGCATTTCTGGTCGAATAGGTTGCGCATCAGGCTGCTATGCTCAGAGAACAGGGAGAAACTTCAGTATGTAGCAATGGGTACACATATGTCGCTCTTCAACGAACCTTTTTCGCACCGATATTTGGGCCACTGTAGGTGGACGACTGAACTGGTGCCACTGTTCAATGAAACTATGATACCGACTAGGAGAATTACATATCTGCCACTCAGTCTGCGCCGATATTCAATTTCTCAGCGTTCGCCACGTACAGGCGGGCCATTCATTTTGAAAACCGCGTGCATGCTTCCCAGCGGTGGCTCTAGATTGCACCGAATGTTCTTATGGAAGCACTAGAGTGGAGTCCTGCTGCAGCACACGTATCATGCATAACGTGTTTCCACGGTGCGAATAGATTGTGTTGCTATATAGATTCAATGGTGAACGCGTCATCGTCGACAGTTATCGTCAAAAGGGTTCTGCTGAGCTTTTTAATCGAAATGTTACGAAAGAAAACATAAATAATGGAAAGTAGTGTCATAATTGTACCAGCGTAAATAAAACAGAGCGATTAAACGATAAAACTACGCCAGGTTCCCGGAGGATACTCCGACTGAGGGAGATAAACACGAGTAGCTACCCTGCTGCCACATGAACGGTGGTCCCAGCCCCCGGTAGTTAACACTCAGCGCTAATGTTCATGGAAGAACAAAAACAATTAAGAGGGAGCCTGAGATCATGCTTTCGGTCGTTAACCACCGGAAGCCTCTGGTATGATATTACATGATGTCTTCCTAATGTCAGCTTCTGTGAAGCCGTCCCTGCTTGTTTTTTCTCTCTTTTTAGTGAATTAAAAAGTCAACCAAACATCTGACGTTACGCCCGGTACACTCGGTATACTGTGTATGGCCGCCGGTAGGTTTTATGCGATGCAAACTTGTTGGGCTGCTTTCCCAACCGTCCTGTGATCGTATTCTCCCGACATGCTCGTGCAACATTGTTATATACTGCGACGTGGACGTAAGAAAACACCCAGTGATGCATCATAATCAACACACAATACGTTCAGGAGCAGTGCACAACTTTGCGAATGCATACCTGCTGCAAAATACAGAGGGAATTTCACGTGTATGCCGCACATTAATCGTCTCGATTGAAGAGAGACACATTGATTGATTGATTGATTGTCTGTGCAGAGGAAAGCCTTTGATCACTGCACCAATAACATCCCGGTGGGTCAGTGGTACGTTGCTGTCGAATGCGTTGTCTTTTCGGAAGAGCGCGTGCTGAGAACGGCTATGGAAGACGCTAAAAACCTGCCATGACATGATCAACTTTGTGTTTTCATTTTTGCTTGGTTCAGCTTGGTCAAGTGGCATTCAGTCCTAGCTTTTTCAACCTCCATTTGTCTAGTGCTCGGCAACGGCGTCATTAAACAAATGGCCTGTCGCAGTTCTCGCTGCTTGCATTGACGTGTGACGGCGGCCCGTCGAAAACGGTGTTCTACCGGTGTGGTCAAATCATGCTCCTTTATGCCAGCTGCAGCTTTGCAAATGCTTAATGCGGAATATTCGGGTTCGGCTCCCAAATCCGGGACGTCCTTTACTTCACTTTTTCTTATTATGTGTACCTCTAGATTAAAAAGACCAATTTGAGTTCCCTGTACGCTTCTCTGGGTTAATTGTTTCCGCACCATATAGCTGTAACTAAAAAAATTGTCCCTTTCTATTCGAATTGTTTTTCCGCTTATATGCACTGGGGATTAATAACTAATATGCTGAAACACAATTCACGCACCGCAGCCGCCAGTCCCACTTCGTGGCTGGTAATTTATTTGGGACCCAAAATCTTGTATCTGCGTGAGCAGCGCGGGAACAAAGAAATCAATGCGGTGTGGCAGCAGGCAGAGGACAAGTGATACATTTGCGGTCGGAATGAACGCACAATGCGAATGCGGACCAGTCTTTTGAGAGAAACATCTGTTTGCTATAGCGGACAACACCGAAAGCACAATGAAGTTCAGCTGAAGGGGAAGAAAGAGCGCGAAAAATATGGCAACAATTTGGGTACGCAGGTTAAACATTAGCGCTTTTAGTCTTCATGATAAATCGCCAACTAGCTCCCACATTCACTCTAGTTAGCTTTCGAATTCAGCTCAACAATCCCAAAAGAGACTATGGATCCTAAACGTGCGTTGCATTGAATATAGCTGTTTGGGTGACAGAAGTGTTGAGCAGAAATAAGGAAGCAAAATGAGTTCGGGCACTTTGACTAACGCCACTTTATTACTGCTTTAATTTGTAGTCACAGAAAAATATGTACCATTGGAACGGACCGTCCATGAGGAAGGCCCCGCTGTAATATTGGTGCAGTTTGCAGTACAATCGAACCTAGTTTTGAATGCGTTGCAGTTGTACCTTCTGGCTTTGGGCTGACAAAAACCAAGAAATGCATCGTAGTGAAACCAGTCATCTCCACAGGTCCAAGAGTCATGTTCCAGTAGCAATGACAATCTGAATTGAAAATATATATGTAAGATTCATAACCTACCGGATTAGAAACATTGAAATGGTAAATGTTTCCTAAGGTGTTAAATAAATTGAATATGTTACAGGAAAATGCATCTTGTACATTGCAACAAAGGCTGTTCAATATGACGAGCTACATTTCCTTCTTATACCTAATATAAGTAAACTTCGTAAAGGTAGAATGCACTTTCCATTAACAGGATAGGGGTTACTAAGGGATATCTTCGTCAGTGCCCTAACAAAACATGTCCGCTTATGCTCGCTTCTAATAACACTTGTTTGAAAAAGAAGAATAGTCGGCTGGGCGAGTTACTAATGCAGGACAAATAAATGAGTGCTTAAGGCGAAAGAAGAGATTAAGTGACCACTAGTGATTATGTTTGCGTTTCGCTGCTTTCTGGGAATTTGCCAATGGCATGCCGTTTTTCAGCGATTTCCTAACCAATTGTTTATTACTCGTCTTTAAATTTTTCAGGTGGGATAAATGTATATTTATCTTTACAGTTCTTTAATTTTGATATTTTGATGCGGATTCTAAGCTATGTATACTATTTCGTGGTTTCATGCTTTTATTAATTATATAGCACAGTCTGACTCTTCAAACTTTGACTAAGGAATTCACGTGAGGTCCCAACAGCTGTGATTAATCACTATTACTAGCTTCCTCCTTAGCGTATGCTCAACTCAGTCCCCACCCCTCCACCCTAGCACGTATTTTATCGCATGAATTCCAGCAAAGGGCTCACGGGAGGAAGTCTTCGCATCAAGCTATCACCGTTCTGGGTTCCGCCTTGAACATTTTCCCCCGCGCCTGCCACAAACGGCACGCAAGGCTCGACTTCATCACACTTTGAGTTCATACGGGACCTCACGCCGACGACAAAAGCTCAGCTCGAGTGTCCATGTAATTGCTATCACAATAAAAGATAATGTACACCTGGACTAAGCGGATATCCCATGCAAACGTTACAAATTACAGTAAGTTATGTCTGTAATGCGGCGTCTAACGTGATTATGTTGGTGGGAAACCACCAAAATTTGCGGTGGAAGTAGACGATGTTACATGCTGGCAATCGTTTGAGTTTGCAGGACAATAAAAAAAAGAACCTTATGGACACCATCAGTGCAGTATAAGTGTTGCACAGGGGAGTGAGCGTTTTGTGTAATCATAAAACTACATACCGTATGGATAGCGGCACAATGAAGTTGTAGAATTGCATCCTGGAAGAAATAGTATCTTGTTCAAGTTAGTCCCACAAGCAATGTCGTACGTAGAAACCTTACGCACTTGGCGCTAGAAGTTCTGACGCATACAGGTATTTATATAGAGAACTTCTCATACTTTAGGTTGTCGATGCGCACTTTAGTGATGTTAATTCAGATGTAGTTCTGAGCTTTGGAGGTGCAGCGTCTCTGTGATATCACATTTTTTCTGCAAGACCTGCTACAGCGTATATACGTATTCATCGGTCTCCAGTAATTATACGAGCCGTTTTGAATAAGTCCGTTGGGGGAGTGAGTAGGCCAGAACGGAAGTCTCTGTGGCATATGCAAAAGCCAGCTTCGTGCAACGTGATGTAATTTGTCATATGCCTTAATTTTCCCTTTATTGATTAATCAGATGCACTGTTTTCTGACAACACAAACTAGAAACAAAGCAAAAATTAGGAAACCCTGTTTCTTCATTTGTCTATGTTCCAAAAAAGCAGCATTTTGATTTGTCAGTGTTCCAGAAAAGCCGCATTTTCAACAGCTTTCGCGAATAACAGTAATTCACCATGGATATGATAAGTACTGCCCTGGAAACGCGCGTTATAGCTTAAGCAATGCATCTTCATAGAAAGAGCATTCTGGGTCTTTGTGAGACTGCGAAGGCGATGATTCAGAAGTTGTAACTAGAGGTAAAAACACATTGTAATTCGTTGGTGCGGGTGACCTGTTTAGGTAAAGGTAACGAGGACTTTATGACTGCCTAATGACATGTGTAGTTATAAGATAACTCGCGTAGTAGAAATAGTGTGAGGTTGTTGTATTTGTTCGTGTAGAATTCGGTAAATGGAGAAGATAATTTGACTTACTTGAAGTGTTGCGATTGCCAGGCCTCTGTAGATTTTCACTGATTGCGTATGTTGGCATGAGTAGAAAAATTAATCTTGACAATAGAGTTAACAAAATTATTTTCATGGAAGACATCTCCTAAGAATTGGTGGTCTTCAACGTGTCGCGCAGTGTAACTATCGCGACATTCCCGTCTACTCCACGTGGTCTCTGCTTTTCAGGTCTCGATACAATTACGTGTAAACTTTGAATCTGCTCCGAGAAAGTGAAGGCTACCTGGCGTCATTTTTTTCTATTTGCAACATTGGAAACGCAGATGTTTACTCGAAAATCGAAGACTTCTTGGAATTATTGCGTATTGTGCAGCGAGCAAGAGGATTGTGACCTTTCTTGTGGTGGAGAAGTGGCTGTATACTGCATTGTTTTCAGATGAAAAATAAGAACAAAATGCAGCAGATCGATCGAGTCTCAATCTATACACAGCGATACTTTGTGCGAGTGCATCGGGAGTCGAAACACGAGTTTGTGTTTATTTACTATCCTCACAAAGTGACATAGAAATGCTCACTCAGGTATTGTTGAGAGGCTAATGCAATGCCGCCGCCACTGACGCGTGGATGTGCGAAGGCGAGTTTTCTGGTTCTATTTCTTTCCCTCTCCCGCACGGCCGCCGCCGCCGCAGCTCCTGATGCCCGGAGGTGACATCTGGTGGTGCTGCAAGGAAGCAAGTAACGCGCGCGACGCGCGTCCTACGCTGTGGTTGGTTGACCTATTCGGCTAGAGAACAGTCACGGCGTAGCACCCACAGTCCCAAAACCTGGTTCGCAAATAAAATCTTCGCTTTTAAAAAGACCGTACGTTCCTGCAGTGTGTCACAGCTGTCCCCGATTCGTCGTCAGCGCGAAGTCGATCGACGGGGTAGACAAGCTGGTTGGTCGTTCCGTACGCAAGCGAGCACAGTGAAAAGAGTCAGAGTCGGGAGTAAACAAAATAAAACAAGATATTTATCGGCTGATAAATACACACAAATTAATAAAATACAATAATAAAAAACACAAGACAGACTAACACACCTGAACTTAATATAACATAATGATGAAGACAAATGAATAAGAGCAAGTAACAGTAGATAGAAAAATGAGACAGTGTGAGGATCAAATACACAAGAATACACGAAACAGTATTTCACTAAAGCAAAGTTCAAAAGAAAACAAATGGTGTCATACGCATGGCCGGGCAGCAGCAGCAAGTCCATAAACCGTGAAGTCGGTGCACAAAGCTTTCCCGAAGAAGGCTGGCGGTCCGATCTTGCCGAGGTGGATGCGAATTGCTGAGCTGGGTTTCCCGGGAGTCTAGATCCGACGACTTCCCTCAAGCAGGTTGAGCTAACTTGAGGTGAACTACCGTGAGCTTCGTTGCAGACGCTGGTTTGACGTCTCGTACGTCAAGTTCCTCGGAGTTCCGACGTGACCAGGCGGTCCAGGCGGTCCAGGTGATACTGGACGGCACTAGCCCCCCAACGGCTTCTCAGCAGCGCATAGGTTCAGCTTCTAGACTAATCAGCAGGGCCCAAAACCTGCGCTTAAATAGCCTCTCCTTTCTCTAGTTCCCTATGTAGGGAAACTGCCGGTATGTAGAGTTCTCCTAATTCATGGCTCCTAGCTCCCAACAGTCTTGGCCGCGGCTTTTTACCATGGACGAAAAACGGCAGATTCTCCTCTCTCCCAAAGTCAAGGGCCAAGGTCGAACCCGGCATACCACGCAGACGTACACGCACACTTCTGGGTCCGTAATCGGCGTGTCGCGTCTCGAATCGAGATGGCACCCCGTGAGGCCATGACGCTTTTGACGCCCGTAATTCGGCGTGTCGATAATCGAATTTATACGCCGCATAGTGAGCGAACCACGTGTTTGGCGGCCGTTAATTGGCGTCAAAACCCAATCGAACTCTCGAAAATATGCCGCTCCGTGACACAGTGCTACTTATCATTTTGAAATTTAAAAGTGATGTTGCGTGCGGATAAACTCTGCACCCGGAATAGAGCCAATCCTTAAACGTCTGGTTTTGAAATCCAAGCATATACTGAAACGCGTACATGTTTATCTTTCTTCGGTGACCGCTTTTCACCGGCTAACAAATGTTAGGCGTTATCCCGTGGCACAGGACGCGCCTGCATGTATCGGAAGTTTCTCGAACGTTATCGATGCTTCTATCCATTGTCTGTTGTCACCGACGCTTATGTAATCTGATTGTATGAGCGACGCGAATTGTTAAGGACTTTCTGGAAGACACGTGGACACCAGGGATTAATCTGGAACCTTCGATGACTCATGTATAAAAAGCCTACGCCCGTCGCCGCTGATCAGATTTCGACAATCGCTGACTGCGTTCGCCGCTATCGTTGCGCTTCGAGGAATAGTTTTAGGCGTATGAATTTCTGTCTTTCTTGCAAGAGGGGCTATGCTTAACTGATTCTTATGTCAGAGGAGCTGTGGGTGGAGTCATTGTTCGAGGAGCCAAATCGTACTGCACGTTTTTTGATGCGCTCCAGCGCGGGAATCGATGTTTTTGTTCCAGAGGCCCAAGCGGAGCATCCGTATTCTAATATAGTGCGCACGTTTGTAGAGAGTTTATTTAATTCTAGCAGGAGCTTGCTTGAAATTTTGTTTTAGGAAGGTAAAGACACGGCCAATCTTGGCTGATATATAGTCAATAATTATGGTCATTCTACAAAATAGGGTCATTCTTCTACAAAACACCTAAGTACTTGAAAGTTGATACTATGATAGATTTTCACCATCTAGAGAGTATGTATTATTCAGAATGCGATGTTTATTAAAAAACTTGACAACTTTGCATTTGGAAAAGCTCAGTGCCATACTCCACATATTGAACCACAGTCATATAGAGTCAAGGCCACTTTTTAATTGAACAGCATCATTTAAGTGAATATTTATTGGTAGAGATAGCAAAATCATCGGCATACACTCTGATACTACTTCATACTTGTTCACATGTATCATTAATAAATATCGAAAAAAGAAGAGGTTCGAGGACAGATCCCTGGGGAACACATGACCAGACTGTTTTACGGGATGAACTCGTTCCGTTAAGCACAACACACTGTTTTCGGACAGCGAGATAGGCCTCAATCAACGCAAGATAACAGTGGGTATATTGAGCGTAGAAAGTTTTACCCACAACAAGTTATGTGCTACAGAGTCAAACGCCTTCTGGAAATCTAAATAGAGGCAATCAACCTATTAGCCATAATAATGGACAGGGAGTATATCGTGAGAAAACTCAACTAATTGGGTGCCGCAGAAAAGTCGTGCTGAGCTGGGCTGAAACTGTGCTGAGCGGGGCTGAAAAGGTTGTTTTCTTCAAGATGAGCCATCAAGTTGGAGAGACGGAGATAAACGAAGAGGGAAATGTAAGGAGGTTAACCGAGGACGTGCCCGGTTGGCTACCCTACACTTGGGGAGGGGGAAAGGAGAAGAATATATAAGGAGAGAAAATTAAAAAAATTGAGTCAGTCATTCGCAGAGACAGTCACAGAAGAATCTCCGCTGTCACAAGCGTTCGTACAATCCAGTACCCTTTCACGAACTGCAGAAGGGCTTTTGTGGCCTTTTGCATGTAAGAATGCATAGGCCATGGCCCAAGAATCTTTTCTTCCGAGAGCGTTCTGTCATCTAACAGGTTGAGTTTAGCTTGGAGAATACATCGTTGAGTGTCAAAAGATGGACAGTGACACAGAAGGTGCTCGAGAGTCTCGTCGCACCCGCACAAATTGCACGCCGCACTGTTGGCCATCCCTATTAGGAACGAATAGGCGTTGGTAAATGCGACATCCAACCACATGCGACACAGTAAAGTTATTACACGACGGGAGAGTTCCAGGTGGTAGACGAATTCGCAAGTTAGGGTAAAGAGAAAGCAAACGTGAGTTGGTGAAACCCGGTGAATTCCATCGCAGAAGTGTCATATGGCGAGCGAATCGATTGAAGTTGCCGCGCAGCATGCGTTCTTGAGAGCGGTATAGGAACCAGCTGATCTTTGTGATGAGCCGAGCGTGCTGCTGCATCTGCGCTGTCGTTGCCGACAATTCCGCAATGGCTCGGCAACCATTGAAATACAATATCGTGCCCTTCTTCGAGAGTGTGATGATGAGCGTGCCTAATTTCGTGCGCCTAGCTGTTCGTGTAACCGCATGTCGTAGGGAAAATTGCAGAGTTTGTAGAGGAAAGCATCAAAAGCTTACAGCATCAGTAAAGGCTGATGTGATTATTCACGAAGACAAAGCTCCCAGAATGTTCTGGAAGACATGGTGTAGTAAGTGACTGCATCCAAAGTAAAGATGGCAACGTCCGTGCATGTAAAGTCAAAATACCCAGTGGCCATGAAGTTGGAGTAAATACTGAGCTCTAGCGCCTTGCATGAAACACAGGTGAAACATATACAGTACCTCTATAATTACTAATTCTTCTTTTGTCGCCATTTTAAAAATGGAAACCACATTTGCGGTTTTCCAGTAATCTGGTAAGGTACCGTGGTCAAATTACTTCTGGAAAAGAATCCTCAAGAATGGGGCAGTTGACACAGCGCAGTTTCATATTATTTAATTTGTGATACGATCGGGACCGGGTGCGGAGTTTACGTTCACTTTTTGTAGAAGAGTTATTATTTCTTCTTCCAAAAAGGATATCTTGCTTCATTTGTGAAATAGAAATATTGACAGTTTGTGTGCTATATTAGCTGGCCTGGGGATTGGATTTTAAGAATGCAGATTCGAAATAGCTATAGGGGTGGACTATGGCGTAGGGTGGACTATGGCGACGCGTTGCAATGCAAGGTAGGCGTGCAACAACATTTTCATGATCGCTTATACCAGTATTTAAATCAAAAGAAGCAATGAGGGTGGGATCGAAACAATAAATAAATCTAACAGGTTTGCACTATAAGTTCTGGTAGAACTTTTTACAAATTAAACAGGGAATGTGCATTGATAATTTTCCGAAAGAACGGAGTAAATAAGTGCCGAAGTGCAGATTTTCGGCTGATGACAGTGCCAGTTTGTGTTCGGTAAGTTGAAGTCTCCTACGAGAACAATATACGTTGCATCTAAGGATTGCAGTATATTACTCAAATGAAATAAGAATTGGGGAGTATTGGGACCATGCAGCATGTAATACGATCCAATTGCCATCGAAGTACCATTCGTTAGGACGACCTTACAACATACCGTCTCACATGAAGCGCTTCTTACAATAATATGTATGGTACTTAATCTGCTGTGCACGATGCGAACACCACCACTGCCGTGTTCGTTACGGTCTCTTCGGTACTCAGTGTCATCATCATCATCAGCCTATATTTTATGTCCACTGCAGGACGAAGGCCTCTCCCTGCGATCTCCAATTACCTCTGTTTTGCGCTAGCGTATTCCACCTTGCGCCTGCAAATTTCCTAACTTCATCACCCCATCTGGTTTTTTGCCGACCTCGACTGCGCTTCCCTTCTCTTGGTATCCATTCTGTAACCTTAATGGTCCATCGGTTATCCATCCTACGCATTACATGGCCTGCCCAGCTTCATTTCTTCCGCTTAATGTCAACTAGAATATCGTCTATCCCCGTTTGTTCTCTGATCAACACCGCTCTCTCCCTGTCTCTTAACGTTAGGCCTAACATTTTTCGTTCCATCGCTCTTTCTGCGGTCGTTAACTTGTTCTCGAGCTTCTTTGTTAATCTTCAAGTTTCTGCCCCTTAAGTTAGCGCCGGTAGAACGCAATGATTGCCCACTTTTCTTTTCAATGACAGTGGTAATCTCCCAGTCAGGATTTGGTAATGCCTGCCGTATGCACTCCAGCCCAATTTTATTCTTCTCTAAATTTCTTTCTCATGATCAGGGTCCCTTGTGACTCATTGACCTAGATAAACGTACTCCTTTACAGACTCTAGAGGTTGACTGCCGATCCTGAATTCTTGTTCCCTTGCCAGGCTAGTGAACATTACCTTTGTCTTCTGCATATTCATTTTCAACCCAATTCCTACACTTTCTCGATTAAGGTCCTCAATCATTCGCTGTAATTCGTCTCCACTATTGCTGAATAGGATAATGTCATCTGGAAACCGAAGGTTGCTGAGATATTCGCCGTTGATCCTCACTCCTAAGCCTTCCCAGTCTAAGAGCTTGAATACTTCTTCTAAGCATGCAGTGAATAGTATTGGAGAGATTGTGTCTCCTTGCCTGACCCCTTTCTTGATAGGTAACTTTCTACTTTTCGTGTGGAGAACAAAGGTAGCTGTGGAATTCTTGTAGATATTTGCTAGGATATTCACGTATGCCTCCTGTACTCCTTGATCACGCAATGCTTCTATGGCTGCTGGTATCTCTACTGAATGAAATGCCTTTTCATAAACTATGAAAACTATATAGAGAGGTTGATTATACTCCGCAAATTTCTCGATTTTGATGACATGGATATGATCCATCGTAGAATATCCCTTCCTGAAACGAGCCTGTTCTCTTGGTTGGCTAAAGTCAAGTGTTGCACTGATTGTATTGGAAATTATCTTTGTGAATATATTATACAATACTGAAAGCAATCTAATGGGTCTATAATTCTTCAATTCTTTAACGCCGTCTTATGGATTAGTATAATGTTGGCGTTCTTCCAGCTCTCTGGTACAGAGGAAGTTGTGAGGCATTGCGTGTAAAGGGCCGCAAGCTTTTGAAGCATGATATCTCCTCCATCTTTGATTAAATCTACTGGTATTGCATTTTCTCCCGCAGATTTTCCACTGATCATGTCTTTCAAGGCCCTTCTTACTTCATCGCTAGTTATAGACGGAGCCTCAGTATCCGGTTCATCACTATTTCGAATGAAAGTTGCTTGGCTATTTTGGGCACTGTACAGGTCAGTATAGAATTCTTCCACTGCTTTTACTACGTCATCGAAATTGCTGATGATATTATCATGCTTATCTTTCAGTGCATAGATCTTGCCTTGTCCTATGGCAAGCTTTCTTCTTACTGATTTAATGCTGCGTCCATATTTTACGGCTTGCTCAATCTTTCCCACGTTGTAATTTCGAATATCTCTTACTTTCTTGTTGATCAGTTTTGACAGTTCAGCGAAGTCTATCTGATCTTTTGAGTTGGATATTTTCATGTTTTGTCGTTTCTTTATTAGGTCCTTTGTTTCGTGGGAGAGCTTACCCACTGGTTGTCTTTGTTGCCTTACTTCCCACTTCAATTGCTGCTTCTGAGATCAACCTAGTTACGGTTTCATTCATTACCTCTATGTTGTCTTTATCTTCATTTTCTAAAGCTGCATATTTGTTTGCGATCACCAGCCTGAATTGGTCTGCTTTTACCCTTACTGCCTCTATGTTGGCCTGTTTCCTCTTGACTAATTTCACTCTCTTTCTTTCTCTTCAAATGGAGAGAAATCCTAGACCTCACTAATCTATGGTTACTGCACTTTACCTTACATAACACTTCTAGATCCTGCACTATGCTTAAATCGGCAGAGAGTGAGAAATCTATTTCATTCCTTGTTTCTCCATTAGGGCTTTGCCAGGTCCACTTCCTGTTGCTGCGCTTCCTGAAGAAGGTATTCATTATTCAGAGCCTATTCCTTTCCGCGAATTCTACTAACATCTCTCCTCTTGCCTTTCTAGAATCGATGCCGTAGTTGCCAATTGCTCGCTCACCAACCTGCTTTTTCCGCACTTTTGCATGGAAGTCGCCCATGACTACAGTGTACTGAGTTTGCACCTTTCTCATTGCTAATTCAACATCTTCATAAAACATTTCTTTTTATTCATCATCGTGACTGGAGGTTGGGGCGTATGCTTGTAGTACCTTCATTTTGTACCTCCTATTCTGCTTTATTATGACGACTGCTACCCTCTCATTATTGCTGTAGAATTCATCACAGTTGCCCGTTGTGTTGTTATGGACTAGAAGTCCTACCTCGGATTCTCTCTCGCCTGGAAGACCTCTGTAGCAGAGGACGTGGCCGTTAGTCAGCACTGTGTAAGCCTCACCAGTTCTTGTAACCTCACTAAGGCCAATAATATCCCAGGCAATGCTTGATAATTCTTCAAATAGTCCTGCTAAGCTAGCCTCACTCGAGAGGGTGCGCGGCCGGCCGGACCCAGAGATTCTTATCACCCTCTGCCGCGTAGCAAGTCTGACCACCGAGGTGCTCCTCAGCCACTGGGGACTGAGGGCCATGGGTTAATTGTCGGAGTCATGAGGGAGGTACTGGCCGAATACTGCACCAGGGAGGCGAATTCTTGTTCTGGTGAGGGAGTGACTTTGATGAAAGTGTTTTTAAGTGCAAGTGCTTTATTCTTCCTTCACATGAACATGATTACACAGATATCTGGACCGATAGCCAGGGAAGGCTAGTTTCCGGTCCAGTGTCAAAATATAACAGGCAGGTAAGGTGCAGAATTAAAGAGCAGAATTCCGGAACATGTTTTGACTTATAACAGACAAGAAACTTTAAGAAATATTCCTAAGTAGTTGATGGAAATAAGTTCGAGATTCTGGTTGTCAAGAAAAAGGAATTTGCTACACTGCTTAAATTACGTGCGGTTTTAACCTCTAGGGGCAAAATATTCCAGATTTTTCTGCCACTGAATTCAATTACCCCGTCGCCATATGCATTATAACACTTTGGTAAATTGAGGTTACCTTTCAGAGCGTGTCTAGTACTGCGAGTTCGAAAAGAAAAGACGTTTCGAGGAATAGGAAAATTAGTGCACAAAATATTATTAACTGAAATTGAAATCTTATGATTACATAGTGCCTTAACTGATAACACATGTTGTGTTTGGAAATGATCATTAAAAGTATGACTGTTGTAGGTTGAAGAGCTAATTATTTTCAGAGCCCTTTTCTGTAGTTTGTGTAAAGGTTGTAAGTAGGTCATGTAGGTCACGCCCCATGATTCCAAACAATAACTAATATGGCTATGGCAAAACGCATAGTATAGGGATTTGAGTACTTCACGAGGGAAATATTGTTTTGCTTTTATTAAGGAGTAACAACCGTATGCGACCTTCTTGCATACACTATGAATATGGGCTTCCCAATGTACATGTTGGTCAAATATGACGCCCAGATATTTAAACGAATCAACTTCTTGGATGGGGCTATTATTAAGCTAATATTATTTGACTGGTGTCACAATTGTTTCTCCTCGACCGAAAAACTACATATTTTGTCTTATTGCTATTTAAAGTTAATTTGTTTTCTAAAAACCACGAGGAGATTCTTGATAACTCGGCCATCACATCCGTTTGCAGTGCAGGGAGTGTGTCTCCTGTAAATAATAAAGCTGTGTCATCTGCATACATTAGGACGTTTGAGTTCTGTAGAGAATTAGGGAGGTCATTAATGTACAACGAGAATAATATCGGACCGAGCACAGATCCTTGTGCTCCACAGGTGACTGTGCTGTATGTAGAATAATAATCACCCATTACTACCATTTGTTTCCGTGAGGATAAATAGCTGGAAAAAAATTCGAGGGAGTTATTTGTAACTCCATAACATTCTAGTTTTTTTAATAGTATAGAGTGGGAAACCGTATCAAATGCCTTTTTATATCCAAAAATATTCCTATAATTAGTTTATTTTGATGAAGTTCAGAATTTATTAATTGCGCAAGTGTCAAGACTGCAGTTGATGTCGATCTGAAGGGAACAAAGCCGTGCTGCTGCGGACAGATTACATTGTTTTCGCTTAGAAATTGTTTCAATCGGTTGGAAATTAGTTTTTCAAAAACTGTGTTTATCACACTCAGAACTGAAATTGGTCTATAATTCTCAGGTTGGTTCGAATCTCCTGACTTGTATACGGGAACGACTTTGGCTCTTTTTAATATATCTGGATAGGAGCAAGAAGCAAATGCTAGATTGAATACACGGCATATGGGACTGCAGAGAATGTCAATATTGTCTTTTAATACCCTAGTGGGTATACCATCATGACCAGCCGCTTTCTTTAGTGGCATTTTATTTATCGTTGATATAAGTTCGTTATGAGTTATTTCCTCTAGGTGAAAATCGTTTTCAACTGTCCTAGGTAGGACAAGTGCGGGCTTGCTGGATATGAACTGATTTGCTAGATTCATTCCTATGTTGGCAAAATAATAATTAAAATCATTAGCTACTTGCGTCGATGGTTTCTCAGGTTGAATGCTCTCTATTTTGCCTTTGCCTATAACTTCTTTTATGATTTCCCATATCCTTTTTGTGTTACCGCTCTCGTTCTTAATAAGGTTAGTATAGTATTGCTTTTTCGATTTTCTAATCATACTAACTGAGCTATTTCTAAAGTATTTAAAGGTCTCCCTATAATATGAGTTTGATTTATTACGTTTCCATTTTCGGTAAAAGGAGTCTTTCTGTTTTAATGTTTCCAGTATAGTATTGGTTATCCAAGGACATAGAGGTCGCTCGTAATTGTGGGGCACATATACTCTTGTAGATTGCTTAATGGCATTGCAGATACATTCAATAAGTGTTTCACACTGAGTATGTACATCACTCAAGTAAAATGTTTTATGAAAATCTACGCATTGGAGCAATCGTCGTACTTCTGCATAAATTATACATGTAGATCTTCTATCCCGTATATTACACAAAGAGGACATGTATTTTTGAGATAAGAAGAGAAACGTGGGGTTGTGATCTGCAATGGTAACATTGTAAACACCTGCTGATACACTAAATTCAGAATTACACAAGATGTGATCAATAAGAGATTCGGAGTGGTTCGTAATACGTGTGGGAGAAGAAATGACATTTTTTAGATTTAGTGATTCAAGCAAGAACATGTAATCATAACAATTCTGTTTCAAAAGGTCAATATTAAAATCTCCGCAAATGATTATAGGGTCCTCTGAGGAAATAAGGGGTACGATTATTTTTTCCATGCTTGTAATAAAATCGTTCATGTTTGATGATGGTGGCCGGTACACAACTCCTACTGTGGCACTGCATTTCAACTGAACAAATATAGTTTCAGCATGCGATTGACAAATTGAGCTTTGTGGGAGCGTAACATACTTAATGTCACTTTTAATAAATAGTGCCACTCCTCCACCTCGGGTTGTCCCCAATCTTGGTTGCGACACTGTAACATAACCCGGTAGCTGGACTGTCTCACCTGTTTTTAGCCATGTTTCTGTTGTGGCTATAATATCATAAGTAAATGTATGCTGCGATAAGTATGCTGATAGGCCTTCTAAATTTTTTCCTATACTGCGTAAGTTACAGTGCAAAAGTGAAAAATGATCTTGTTTACGATGTAAATTTTCAATTTCATCAAGGTCATAAGCCATTAAAACAAATTAACGCTACTGAAATAGCTACTCTCGAACGTAGATTAGTCACTAATGTCGGGTGTCGGCTGTACCGCGCACTGCGAACGTTTGGGCCTTTCCAAAGTGCGCTTTTGTGCAATCCGCTTTTGTGCGTTTTGAAACGGCCCAAAGGTGCGCGATATTCTTGCGAGCGCAGCTTCGTGGGCTTGGACTCCGTGACATTTGCTTTCGCCATATGTGTATTAACGGCTTGCCCAGAGGTCAACCGCCGCGGTACTTCGGTGAATACATTGTTTTTCCTGATCCGGAAATAGCAAACGGCGCGTCGCTGCGTTGGCAGCTTCAATCGAGTGGAGTTTCTGCGCATAGCGGGTGATTTATTTGGGGAAATACGCCCTACATTATCGGTGTAAATAGTGAAAAACTTATGCTGTGAGCCTTACTACCGTCAATTAGTCGGTTACCATATGTGCCGCTGTTATCTACTGCACATTTCTTGATATCCAATAACGATCTGCTTCAAATATCGACTAAGTGTCTGTTGATCGTGCATTTTGCTATATTTCTTTTTTTTCAGTCCGCCTTTTTTTTTCGCTTGCAACTCGCGATGGGCAGCCGCGTTACGTCCGTGAAAGCATTGCTTTCGAGCAAACCTTTTCAAATTAAGTTTTCACTCATGTCCACCAGATAGCCAATTTCAGTGTTCCATTAGTCGTTCTATTTTCCAATTCCCTGTGACCTAGCGTGTCGGCGAGCACAGTTATTACATGCGACACATATGAATCTTGACTTGAACTCATGGTAGTGCTGCAGGACAAACACCACTCTCATACCTCTGACAGGCGTCAGTTACAATACTGGGTTGGAAGGAAAACCTTTCAAGTACTTTCAACCTTTCAAGTCCAAGCATGTGACCGGTATGTAGTTTAGCATGACTAGGGGAAAATATAATCCATTTCACAAACATCACAACATCCAAAAAGTGGCACACCACTTTGATTTTCAGCTGACAACTATTCTTGCTAAATGTATCTGCGCATCTGTACGGAGTGCTCGGGCGGTGATATTTTTTCTTCACTTTTCATACTGCAGAATGCTTATTTCTACATTATATTAAGGCAAATAAGTAGTTTTTAATTCTCAACACCTTTTAAACAGTGCGTTGTAACGGTGACCATAGTGCATAAGTGAAAATATGAAAAAATTGTGTAATGCGTAATGCATTAATAAGTGTGGCCTCTAGGATCGCTGAAAATCATGTCAAGAAGCTTAGATAACTGTCACTTACTGAGCGCATATAAAAAGCACTTCCAAAAGGTGGGCTCAAATGCTCAAACTTCAGTCACAGGATGCATTTGACGTTCGCCAAAATATGGGCCATGATCCTGAGACTGCCTACATGAGATTCAGCTTGCAGTTGGGAAGTGGCCTGGGAAGTTCACAAGAGATGTGAAATTATTTTAAAGTAAAGTACATGCTATAGTTTGTACTTGCAGTTGTGCCTGCTCACAGCATAACTGGCGCTATCTAGCACACTTGTGATAAAAACAGTTCCCCAAAAGAAAGGCGCTCCTTTTTGTAGAACTTCCGTGACTGTATATCAGGTCTGATGCAGTCACAAGATCACAAAAAGTGTCTGAGAATCCAAGACCCATTTCCTTAAGGCAAAGACATGAGTGGGGCATTTCCTTGTTTTTATTCTGCTGATGTGTCGTCTTGTACATAGGAGGAAAGCCGGTCTTCCACAACGTGGTTGTCAGTGCCGTTAAACACAACACAGTCTAGCTGCCTTGACACACCACGGCATTTGACATCTGGGGCATGTCAAATTCCCCGTGTTTAGCATAGAGCCAGAAACCAGGAACAGTCAGTCCTACTCACACATGCCTATTTTTATTTTCTTATTTAGTTTCAGGTTCACCTAAATTATTGCCATCATGATAGCCATCAATAATATGACTCATGGGCATGCAGAAGTCCTTCTCACGAACTTCAGTGACGAACGCCGTCACATCCAGAAGGGCACCGCAATTGCCTACTGCGATGAAGTCACCCAAATAAAAGACTGTTTGGCTGTACAACGTAAAGAATCGACCGTTCCGCCTCGACACATTTGTCTTTCTACGTCAGCTCCACCCTGTCCCCTTCTGAGAGACAGCGCCTCTTGGAGCTGACACACCAGTTCGAAGATTGCTTTTCGATTACGTCAAAGGTGAAACAAACACCACTGATCAAGCAGCGTATAATCGCGGGTGATACCACGAGGCCGATTCGACAAAACCCCTACCGTGTAGCTCCAAGGGAACGTGAAGAGATTCAAAAGCAAGTGACCAAGATGCTCGAGGATGACGTGATAAAGCCTTCGAACAGCCCCTGGGCGTCACCCGTGGTCTTGGTCAAAAAGAAAGACAGCAGCTTGCGCTGCTGCATCGATTACCGCAAATTAAACCAAGTCACGAGAAAGACGTCTACCCGCTGCCACGCATAGACCATTCGCTGGACAGGCAGCGGCATGCACGTTAGTTTTCATCCATGGACCTACGAAGCGGGTATTGGCAGATAAAGGTCGATGACAGAGATCGTGAGAAAACGGCCTTCGTGACCCCCGATGGTCTTTACGAATTTAAGGTATACTTCCGTTCGGTCTGTGCTCAGTGCCAGCCACTTTTCAGCGTTTAATGGACACCGTACTACCAGGCCTGAAGTGGCAAACTTGCTGGGTCTATTTAGACGACGTCATAGTGTTCTCAGCTACATTCGAGGAGCACCTAAGCCGGTTACTCACTGTTCTTCAAGCCATACGCTCAGCTGGCCTGGCGTTAAAGCCCGAGAAATGTCATTTTGATTTCAGTGAACTGTGCTTCCTCGGCCACGTCGTCAGTTACGAGGGTGTACGACCTGACCCAGATAAAATAGACGCTGTGCCAAAGTTCCCCACACCGCCCGACAAGAAGGCAGTGAGGCGCTTCTTGGGGCTGTGCGCCTATTACCGGCGATTCATTGCGAACTTCTCACGTATTGCTGTCCCGTTAACACGCCTTACACGCGACGATGTTCCCTTTCTGTGGGGTGAAAATGAGCAAGTAGCATTTGACGAACAACGCCACATTTGACGAACAACTTCTTGACTCGGTTCTCACACTAAGTGGTACAAGCCACCGGAAGACAACCGCATATCATCCCCAGACCAAAAGACTAACCGAGCGGCTTAATAAGACCCTTGCAGATATGCTATGCATGTACGTCGACGTGGAACACAAGAACTGGGATCAGATTTTGCCTTATGTGACTTTCGCGTACAATACCGCTCGGCAAGAAACTACTCGATTGACACCCTTCAGCTTGATCCACGGTCGCGAAGCCACGACGACGTTGGATGCCCTGCTGCCTCACGAGTGTGACGACATACCTACCGACGTTGTCGAATTTACTCAGTGCGAAGAAGCCAGACAGCTTGCCCGCGTACGCATCTGCTATCAGCAAGGCCAAGATGCAAAACGGTACGATCTTCGACACAGGTCCGTTCTCTACACTCCCGGCGATAAGTATGGGTTTGGATACCCATACGCCGTCGTCGACTTTCTGAAAACTTGCTAAGGCGGTACACTGTAAAAAAATTGCTTTGGTTTTACGGCAAATCAGCTGGTAATTTGTGACCGACCACTTTCCGTAAGTAAAGAACGGTCATTTCCGTAGAACGGACAACCGTAAAAATAGAGACCGTATTACAAAATACGAGTGCTTACATATTCAGAAAACGGAAGACTCTGTATGCTGAATCGTATGGTTCGACCGTTAATGTACAGGTGCTTTCCGTATTCAGAAAACGGAAGGCGCTGCATGCTGAATCTGTAGTATACGGTCCAACCGTTAAAATACAGGTGTTTTCGTATCCAGGAAACGAAAGGCTCCGTATGCTGAATTTGTACTATACGGTCCAACCGTTAAAATACAGGTGTTTCCGTATCCAGAAAACGAAATACTGTATGCTGAATCTGTACTATACGGTCCAACCGTTAACATACAGGTGTTTCCGTACTCAGAAATAAAAAGGCTCCATATGCTAAATCTGTACTATACGGTCCAATCGTTAAAATACAGGCGTTTCCTGTATTACGTTTTACAGAGCATATTGATTGTTTAGAGAATGTACTATCAGGGACAGAAGTTTCCAAAATGTGCGAATGTCGACCGAATTTTATTGGTGCACTTTCTGCTGGGATCAGCCACGCTAACATTTGCATTCGGAAAGTGGTATGCAAGGCAGATGATAGTGGCTGATAGTGCAGAGATCCAATTTGGTCGACACTCGCACGTCCTGGGCACTTTTGTCCCCGATGGTACATATCCTTTAATGCAAATGTCATGAATGCAGCTCATCGCAGAAGCAGCAGGGCACTATGGAGAAAACTGTCTGGCCAACAAATTCATATAGCTCAAAAGATCACTTTGCCTTTTGTGATATGAATGAATTGCACGACATATATACAAATAAGTGCAAAATTTTATTCGTCAAGTACTTTAGAACACAGAAGCAATCTTATTTTCTTCGACCACTCGTCTTGCACTGTTTCCTGGTGAAAGCTGTTCCCACATGCCTTGCAAGGATAAACTTGGTGCTGTTAGGAGAAACAAATAATATTGGTGAATTTCCATCCTAAACGAAGTGCCAACAAAAGACAATCACAGAACACAACAAAGCGGTAGCTGAAGTATTAAAAAACCATGAACTTGGTTCAACATTGTCAGAACAAGGGATGTTGCTGTAGCCAACATTTCGACAGATACGTGTCATCAGGGCAGCAACTGTTTTCCTTGGCAGCGGTTTTGCATGCTCATAGCTCACTCGCCCCTACCCTCATCTGGTGCATATAGTAGGTCAAGAGAAACCAAAGTGTTAAAATAAAGGTAGGAAGGGTGTGTTTCGCAGTGATTGTGATGGAGTGTGTAGGGGCACTGCTGTAAGTTGTTACAATGAGTAGGGATGACCTAAACAGAAAATGATCTGTAGACCAAGTAGACCTATTCTTCCCAGAAATCAACATAGGAATTAAAATAAACTCTTTGGACATTTGCCAAAAAAATAAACAATGAAGAATTAGGCAAAATAAACTTTGTAAGATGATGTGTCTGGTTAAGATCAGCGGAAATGGCAAATGAAGGTACGTTATCAATAAACATTTCATCAAGATCCGATAAAGAAAAAAGATATTGGTCAAATATTAAATAAGTAAGGACACCAAATTAAACTGGGTATGACCATAAATAGTAAAGAACAGCCTGTGAAAAAAATGGGATGGGAAATGATAACAAGGTGCAAGATAGAGAAAAGTTTAGCGATGTTTACTGTCTGTTAATGCCACTACTGACGACTTGAAGTTTCAGTCTTCCTGCTGAAGCTGTATTACTTGGATAAGGAAATGGGTCACTTTGTAGACAAGTCTACGTTCAGATTCTGTTCAAATTTTCAATGTAATTTTATGGAAGAAAATGGGTATGGACAGTCATACTGGATAGGCATTCATTCAGCAGTACCATCCACAGGTATTAGCTTAAAATTTATTGGTCTCACTGGACCTTAGCTCTTGGGAAATCATTAGCTGTTTTTTCTTATCACAGATGCCTTCAACTTATATCGGTTGGCATGAGTGCTAGCAAACATTATACTTGTTGCCACAGTCAAAAGTGATATTTGGTAACAATGAGTAAAAGAAGCAAACAGCATTCTACAATACTGATTCAAGTCAACCGAAAAAGCTGCTAAAATGAATGTATCCTGGCCCCCAATACACAACAATTACACATCTCCATTGATGCTCATTGTGTCGATTATGCTATTAGAACACTAGGCATCAAGTGAGGAGAATAAGGAGATCAAAAAATTAAATTATGGGGTTTTATGTGCCAAAACCACGATCTGATTATAAGGCAAGCCATAGTGGGGGATTCCAGAAATTTGGACCACCTGGGATTCTTTAACGCGCACCTAAATCTAAGTACACGGGTGTTTTCGCATTTCGCCCCCATCGAAAATAAGGGGATCAGAGGGCACATCCTTTTTTTCGAACATTAAATGTGCTTCGCAATAATGTTGCCTTCCAACTCCGAAAGGAGCAGTTTGCGAGATGGTGACCGACACATAAGAAAACTCATGACATTCAGTGCAGAACATCACACGCAAATACACTTTTTCCTGCAAAATGACATCCTGTAGTCAAACCTTGTGCACATGTGCCAACCTTAGAATTTGAAAAACACCACAGTGGAAAACACAAAGTGTTAACCTTGCTGAAGAATGCTAAAATTATTTGATTATTCATTCAAGATTCGGAGACTTTGCTCTCTACAGGTGCTGTAAACAGGCACCCTGCTTTTGCAGTTGTACCAACAATGATCTGTAAAGCAGATGAGGCGAAATGGTTATGAAGTTTACGCAGGAGTATACGTCGCAAATGACAATCCACTTCACATTTTAATCTGGTGGAGGATGCGTACTCCTAAATAGAAGAAACTACTGTACCCTAAAGATTGCTGTGGCTAATGCCTGTGCACTAGCAGGTACACATAACATGGCAGTTGCAATTATATTTCCACAAACTATAGTTACTGCAAGCTACTGCCAGTGTACTGGTCCACAGCTGTAATACATTTAGGGCAATTTAAAACTCTCTAATGAATTTATCGCATATGACAGAATTGGAATGCAATATCTTGCAAATAAGTGACGCTCTATGTGTCGTCCCACACAATGAAACACCTTTGAAAAACCTGAATAGCCACCTGGGCCGTGACGAGAGGTGAAGTGTATTCTGTGTAAACTAGTACAGCTGCATAGTGTAAAGCTCTGGAGAGTGCATTTAGTAACAGCTGTGAAGCTTTTTTCTTTTTTTAAACTGCACACAGTAAAAACCTCCTTGCAGTTTTGAAAAACTCGTTATTAAAAAAATTTTCTGCGCACAAACAAACAAGGACGAAGAACCATTTGCTTAAGAACCCACAGATCTGCTCAAACCAATCAACAGGACACCTTAATAGCGCATATAAGAACACGTGTGATAAAAATGCCACGGATCAGCGCAACCCCGTCAACATAAAAACAGCAATGCACATAAAACAAGCACTTAAGATGAAACTATGTTAAAGATAAGATGACAGGAGCGAATTCTCTTTATCTAGCAATGAAACAGAAGGATGACTGATGCATTTTTACTTTAGTTTTGCAATCCCAGTGCACTTCCACAATTTCTCTGGCGGTTTGATTTCGTTGCCTAAACAACGTGGCGGTGCTTCTAAGACGAGGTGAGCACGCATGTTCTTGACAATGCATGGCCAAATGCTTACTAGGGCCACCTTTCAGTCTGGACAAGTGTTCCCTTAGTCTCGTGTTAATGCATCTTGCAGTCTGCCCTACGTACACATGACCACATGTCATAGGAACCTGTTACTCAACATTCTTCGCACAATCAAGAAATTGGTTCTTATGCGGATGCTTAATACTACATTTTTTCTTTGGATCACCCTTACTTTCGAACTTACTGTTTCTCTAGAACACACATTACCTCATTTGTTTTTAGCCGAAAACACCACTTTTACTTCGTAACTCCCAGCCACCTTTTTAAGCCTGTGTGAAAGGCCATGCACATATGGAATCACTGAAACCTTGGAAGCTTATTCTTTCTGCCTTTGATTTTTCGTGCATATTTCTTTATCCTGTTTAAGTTTTTTCATTAGTCTAGCGTATGACGCCAGCATCACAGCGAGCAGGTACCCGGCCTCTCTCAGCTGATCAACTTGCTCAAGAAAGGCAATGTTTACAGTGCGGTAACACGACTTTAACAATGCTGACCCACCTGGTAAGCTAAGTAAGCAGAAAAACTGCAGAAGAAAGGTGGTGGCGCTGAGTTGGACTTGTGCCCCAAGGAACCTTTGCACGGTGGCTCGAGGAGCAACTGCTTGTGGCATGGAGTGGCTCACGCTGTGACGAGTTCACTTTGTAAAACCCTGCTGGTTACTGCTGGCCCGTCTGCCGGAACAGGAATGAACGTTGGCAGTCTGCAGTCTCGGTTTCTTCCTTGAGGGCCATGGCCATGTAAAGAAACCTTGTCTCGACAGGCTGCATAAAAAAGGATAATTTTCTGAGCTAAGTCTTTTTTCCTAAAAGAACCCATTTAAGTTGTATTTGTAACTTTGCGACACTTTCCGGGTGATGCCAGCTGTACTTCATTGCACAATACCACAATCATGACTGAGCTGTGGCCATTCTGAATACAGCTTGCAACACATGACAAGACCATATATACAAATGCAACCAAAATAGTAAACATTTGTTGTAGCTTCTGCATATGGCACTATTCGAATGAGACATTTGTAGCACTCTTCTCAGCTCAGTAAACTTATTTCTAGTTATTTTACTTTTCATGAGGAAATTGCCATAAGCTTCTCTTGAAAAGTAAGTAAACATTCTTGCTTCAGTTTATTCTTCAAATTCTTGCATCACGAAATTCTTGCATTACGAATAGATATCAGGAACCCATTCACTCCACAGGCAGAGCTCCATATGACTAAAAACATTATAAATCAAAGTTCAATACCACAATTTTCATAATCGTGTCATGCTAGTATTACTGGTGGCTATGGCTGATTCAAGCAATTATTTTTCATTAAGGTGGAAACAGTTATCAAATCAAATTGTTTGCAGCAAGGGTGTACAATCCACAAAATCAATCAAAAATGTCACGTTGTGTTCACTATGCAAACGTTTAAGATAGGTTACATACAACAGCTAATAAAGAATGCAAACTTGAAAATCTCAACTGAGGAAACCAGTTTTTGATTATTGAGCATAATGCCACCAGCTCATCTGGAGTACACCCTTACTATGTACTCCAAGCAAAGAATGTTGTTACAGCAATGCTTGAAGACTATGTGAATGTAACAATCAACAACCTTAAGCAGAATCTTAACACCACTAAACAAATCATGCTTCGAAGATTCCTGATCCGAAATTCTCAACAAATTCTTCTGGTGTTGTATGTGTTAAGCTTGTGCATTCTGAAATGCAAGCTCACATCTACAATTTCTCTAAAGGTAATATCAGCTTTCTCAAAATAGGTATGAGGTGCAGATAAAGTGGATAATGCATGACATCGTGAACACTTAGATGTGTTTACCAGTAGGCTCACTCTTGCAGCAATGAAATTATGAGATGCAGACATGTTATGTCGAAACCAGTTTTGTGGAGTACTATGCTTCCCAGGCTTCTCCAGTTGTGAGAGCCGTCTCCCCTACACAAATGAGTGATGAGGAATAAAAAAAGAATTTCAACATGCAACAATATGTTGGTCATTTGCTAGTATCCAGCAGGCTTTTTGACTCCTAGCTTGCCTCATACAAATCTACCATGCACAGTATTTGCTTTGCCCAAGCATCAGCCACTTTACGATGCAATGTGTACAGAGCCCTTGCCCTTAGTTTTTCTGCTTTGGAAACAGTTACCGTGTGTTTACCTGGCGTCGAGAAAGGGGACATAAAATACTATGTGCACCACTGATCTCTACTATGTTTTGCTGGATGCCGCTTCGCTGCCCACAGAGCCAGGCGTAGATGAAGCCAGCGGAAATGCGGTGTCGTGCAGCGGCTTGTCCCAAAAGTAGGGCATGCGCTGCACTTACTTGTGTGTGCCGTCGCATAATATTGCTGCCGTAAAAATTTTTCTTCGTGGTTTTCCACATCTAGGCGATGTCTCCACATGTCTGGTGAGAGCTTTTATGACGTTCTGAACCCGTACGTGATAACTTTTTCTTACAGAAAGCATTTTCTGATTGACAAGTGTTTTCAACACGCGCCACTCATGTTAGCGATGCTGTCAGTGCTGTGATCGACAATTCTGGACGTCTTCTCGAAATACTCTAGACTGCTTCGGTAGCTTACGGCACAAAGGGCAAGCATTATAGCAGAAGAAATGCCGCACTCCCGTGCAGGTGAAATGCCACAGCAAAGTCGGGAAGTACCAACTTCTGGGACAAGGTTGGCTTCAGTCGAAGGCGCTCAATGCGCTATCCAGCCCCCTATAGTAGAGCTCAGTGGTGTGCAACCTTTTATACTAGCTTTGCTTTCTAGTCGGAACATTGGAAACAGCTCCCACCTTCTTTTCTCAACCTGTGACATGCGAACCGAAAGTCGCATCACTGTATTGATTCTATGGCTTTAGTTTTCTAAGCGAACTTCCTGCATATTCTAGCATGTTAAAAAATATATTTGGCACATTTTTACTGTTACAAGGCAGGTTAGTTGTCTGATAGAAATGTGAAACATGTTACCAGCGCTCTGATAGGATGCAAGAAGCAGAATTGAAATTTACTTGGCACAGGGGCTACAGCAGGCAAGTATGGTTACTGTATGCTCTAGTCTTGTTTCAAGTAAAAGTTAAGTTTTTAGGCTGTATTTATACTTATTCAGAACCATCAAAATGCGCAATCAATGTTCCAAGTTTATACATTCTTGGCGTTTGATTGCCCATGTGATTTATTTCCTATGAACACAGCCAGTAATCCCTCTATAATAAGCAAAAAAATGCCATGATAATCGTCCACAATTGCTGAGGGCAGAAGTAATGGCTGATAGCACTTAATTGAAGCTACATAAATATTCAGTTTTCTCACAGCTTGTTCAGCAAGTAATAAAGAGGTATGCTGTGCACCTTTGCATGACCAATGCAATCTGGTGAGAGACTGTACACTGAGTCTGCTTGGTTGTGTTCGGCAGTTTAACTGGTATTTTGCTATACATAATTCCTTGGGTACTTGTAGCTTACATTGCGATAAAATGGAACTTGGAGCAGTGGTCATCTATACATAAATATTTGCGCATAAATAACGCAACAACAATTATAGCATGATTAGGGGGGTAATATGAGACTCTCATAAAAAGAAAAAAAATAATACGATTCTAATGTGACGTGATGCCACTAGAAAACAAAGCAATGCATAGAAGCAGATGGCGCTTCCATGCCACCAAGATTATTTACTAAATAGGCAGCGCTTCAGAAGTGCCCGCAACACAATTGAACAAGGCAAAGCTGCGTTTGCTCCACACGCGGTAGCGATCACAGCATTGTTGCCAAGTGGTTTAGATCGCCGCAGTTTAAAGTTCCAGAAAATGTACAGAACAACAATCTGCTTTATAGTCTTACAGAATATAAAGTGAAGTACATTACGAGGCCAGAAACATTCCTAGAAAAGTTGCCTTATATTTGCATAAATCGGCAAGCAGCATGGCTTGTTTTACATAGAATAAATTTTCATGATACCGCAGTGTGCAGGGTTTTATAGACTAAGTGAAAAACATTCAGCCCATATACCACACTATGACGGTATGCAATAATTGTAATCTCATAACCTAAAAGGTGTAGTTGATTTTACAAAAGTTGACATTCTTCAATCTGAGCCATGTAAATTTTAACACACAGGGGCACCACTTGGCTAAGCAATAGGGATGTAATGTGTATGCATACAAGCATTACCCCATGCATTTGTACATCGCACAAAAGAAATAAATTTTCCCGTCCAAGTCTGCCTCATGCAAGCCTGGAATTAAAGCATAAGTTTATAAAGTCATCCAAACAAGAACACTTCATTTTCACATATGAAATTCATATAAATAGATCTCTCTTGATGCCAGCCTCCTGGAACGCTGAACCTTGCTGCATGCTTTAGAGAAATTATAGTAGTAGCACTTTACTCAAAAGTTATTTATAGCTGCAGTGTTGCAGAACACACCTACAAATGCCGCATTGCATGTTACAACTTGGTTGATTTGCTTCAACAACCTACCAAGAGCAAATTAAAATTATTTCTTCCTGTTTAGCTTTTTTGCCTGCTAGACCACAATCGAATGTCATCATATATTAACTTGGAGAAACAAATCTGGCTTATACGGGGCGTCCCAACTATTACACACAAAGGTTTGAAAATATGCAAATGCTACGTATCTGGACACAACCAAGGTAACGTTTGCCACCACCTGGAGATACTTACTTTTTTGCATTCTGCCTAATTGCATAATTAAGTGTAAATTGTGTAATCAACTTCTCAAATATTATAATTACATGAAATACGTGCTACATGGAAGTTTTTCCGAGCGTGAAAGAAAGCCACGAA
Source organism: Dermacentor silvarum (assembly GCF_013339745.2). Lineage (NCBI taxonomy): Eukaryota > Metazoa > Arthropoda > Arachnida > Ixodida > Ixodidae > Dermacentor > Dermacentor silvarum. Next base: position 150,532,966 of record NC_051162.1, read on the forward strand.
TACACCACGAAAGCCTCAGGCGGCCATTCGTGGGCAAATTTATGTGTATTCGTGAGCTTCTTTCCCGCTCGGAAGAACACTTTTATGTAGCACTTTTTGCACAACAGGATGCTGTATCGGGAGTTGTTCATGGTGTTCGACAATTTCCTCATTTACACTTTTCATCTAATTAGAGTAATTGAGAGGTATATAATTAAGACTAATGATCTAATTAGGCGGAATGCAAAGAAAATTCTCAGTATCTCCAAGCAATGGAAAACGTAATAATAACTTGGTTTTGTCCAGCTACGTGGTATCTTTATTTTAAAAAATATTTATGCATCATAGTTGGGACACTCCGTATATTAACACCGTCACATATTGCCTTAACTGCGTGTTGTAACATTCAAAGGGTGCTTGTCCACCAGCACTCCAATATCACTAACAGTGATCACCTACACAGCTAAGTGGATCGCCATGATGCAGGTTGGTAGTAAAATGCTGAGAGAAACAAATCCACTCACTTCGAACGCAACAATATTGCGCTAACTTGAGAGACATGGCCTCATGGCAGGCAGCAGATCTCTTCTCAGCTCCAGCAGGACACCAGCAACTAGTCTTTCAGTAAAAGAAAATATTGAATCAGTAATGTTATGTTACCTTGTTCTTGCTAAGCATCAGCACAAACATCTGATTTTCATGCATATCTACTTTCTGCTTAAGCAGTTCAACTGAAGTATTTATAAAATACAGTCTATGTTGATTGCATTTGCTTCTCTGGCATGTAAAATTTTTTTGCAACTGATACATTTACAGCTAGCTACATGACACGAACGCTAGGACTGCCCAGACATCATTAGAAGCAAAGCGTCTTGCTGCACCACAAGCAGTTGCACCAAGGAAAGACACAGCAGAGCTAACATTATTTTTTTTGGTAACTACAATGAAAATGCATGCAAGCAAGGAGGCAACTATCGCACGTATAGTGCCAGTACAAGTGTCAATACAAATTATGTGCGCAACTGAATGCACTCTTATTCTAAGTTTTTAACGCGCATGAGCAATAGGTCATACGCGCCACACGAAAAATTTCGATTGCGCTACCAGGAGATCGATGCGAAATTATATGTGATCCTTCTTCCCATTCACGCGCCATTTTCGCCCTATGACGCTGTTTACTGGCCTTTTGAAAAAAAGCCAGTCAGCTTACCACACATCATCTAAACAGCTTCGCTATGCAAACCGAACAAATAGAATTACAACGGGCTTACCTCATACGTACGCGTACGCGCAGCGTGCGTACACTGTTGAACATCCGTTCAGGGCAGGCTATCCCGTATCCAAGCGCATACGTGCACCCGTACACAGGACTTCTTCGATGCCGCAGCGTGCAGAGTTTTGTAGACGAAGGGACACATTCCGTTCAAACATCCCCGCGCAATGACGGTACTTGACGAACACAGAAGCGTACACCACACCGCAACGAATTCGGAACTTTGCTAGTCCTAACATGCCGAGAGTCGTACAGCCGAGAGTCAAGCAGCCTAACCATCTATCGCGTCTGTTCTTCGCTCACGGTGCGTCAATCTCTGTTCCCTAGGGCCTTTCTCCACTCTTGAGTACCAAATCAAGACATATTTACGGTAAACTAACAAACTGCACAACATAAAACGACAAAAGCCGGCTGGCTACACAATGCAGCTTCGTCAACCGCTCGTCTTGTTACATCCTCCGAGATCGGAAGCGCCGCGCGTGGTTCCACCTGGTGCTGGGAGCGCGGAGAACAAAACAAAATCGGTTTCGTTTTCCCATTTATGCAGTAGTTGTTGGAAGAGTAAAATGATTGCTTGACAAATAATTGAAATCTGGAAGAGAAGATTGCATTCTCTGCCACAGGGTAGTGCATTGTATACAAAGAGATAGAGAAAGCAAGGAGAGGAAAGGCAGAGAAGTCAACCAGACGAGAGTCCGGTGAGTGTTGCAATGCCGTGCTAGAGTGTAATGCGATGCGTCAATAAGCTCTAGTATAGTGTTAATTTGGACTGGCTGGTGCATGTAATGAACGGGCAAATAATGAGTTGTGCCATTACTTTTACCCATGGAAAAGCTCGTGTAATAAATGGTGTTACATGTTGGGTTAAAAAAGAAATAAAGGTTGAATCATTATGCCAACTCGGGACGGGGCGTTTTTTTCTTTTTGTTTCTTTCTTTCCTTTTGACAGTACACACAGTGCTATATCCCTCATCTTCGATCACCTTCCCGTAGTTTGCACACGTATTGGTGCCTGTTCGATGCCGCAGCGTGCAAAGTGTTGTAGCCGAGTGAAACACATTCCGCGCAAGTATACCAGCGCTATGCCGGCACATGACGAGCACACAAACATACACCACACAGCGACAAATTCGGAACTTTGCCCATTCAAACACGCCGAGAGTCAAGCAGCCTAACTATTCATCGTTTCTGTTCTTCACTCAGAATGCGTCGATCTGTTTTTGTACAGCAGAATTCCGTACAAGAAAGTGTGCGCTCGCCGGTCTTGTTTCAAGATGAAGCGCTAAATGATACATGATATATATTAATGACATAGCATTGAATATTAATTCAACAGTTCGCCTTTTTGCAGATGATTGTAACTAACGGAATGGTGCTGCAAATGGTAGATGCAAATTAACACAGAAAAGACCAATCACCCTTCACTTCCGGCCGTTCCAAAGTCTCAAACTAATACTTATATAATAAACAATAGCATAGTAAACTCGGTTACATCGGTTAAATGTATCGGTGTCTACATAAATTCTAACTTAACATGGACTGACCATATAAAATATCTCACAACTAAAGCGCAAAAGAAACTTGGCTTTCTGAAGCGACGCTTGCAGCTGGCCGACAGGGACATCAGGCTTCAAGCGTACACTTTCTTCGTGCGTCCCTCCCTGGAATATGCATCAGTCATTTGGCATCTCTACCAGATCGCCCTTACCAATCTACTCGAAGCCGTCCAGAATAAAGCAGCGTGATTCATCATGTCATCCTACTCCCGATTTCAAAGCGTTTCATCTTTGAAGCAAACACTCAACATGCCGCCACTCGCAATGCGCAGAAAATTCGCCAGATTACGCTTTTTTTCACACACTGTATCACAGCAACACATCATTTGCCCGGTCACACATTTTACCGCAACCTCATACTTCACATCGCATCGATCATGCCTACAAACTTAACCCCATCTTCGCCCGGACGGAAAAGTACAAGAATTCGCCGTTAACCTTATCAATAAAAGAATGGAATGAGTTACCCTCCAGAATTGCCACGATAACACACAGTCTTTATTTCATTCAGCGTTACTAACGTATTTACAATCCCAGCACGTTTAGTAACATTTTTCTCTCCCAGAGCACTTATTCGCTTTCGCTGTTTTGTTCTCGCTTCGTTGAGTGGGAATTTTGTAAGAATATGTACCTTGTTAATATGTTTCACGACTTGCTGTACCCCAAAGGGCTGTATTTACCCCCTGCGATGCTCCTTCATTTGTGAAAATTGTGTTCTGCTTTATGTCCCCCCTCCCCCTATATGTAATGCCCCTGTGGGCCCTTAGGGTATCTAAATAAATAAATAAATAAATAAATAAGAATAAATGCTTGCGATTACATCGTATACAGCAAGAATTGCCAACACTGTCAACAATTGAACAGTGCAGATTATGCGTAATGGGGGTGTGTCAATGAATGGCAGTTGACAGAGATGAAATATTTTGCAAATACTATGGGGCGATTGAAACCAAATACTGTACAGTTCAGTAAAAGCCTTCCACTCCTGAGTTAATTCTTTCTGTCAGTCTAAAATTTCACCTAGCCGCAGTACTTGGATTTATAGGCCGCCAGTTCTCTTTGAGGCCATTTCTTGTTAAATGTAAACGCAATCGTGGTCATTATACTGCGTTTCGGTACTAATTAAGAGTGCGCACAAGTTTTGCATAGATCACCAATGTAATTGCCAATGCGCCAGCACCTGAACGGCGCAGGTTTGTTTACGTTGTCTTGTATGGCCTACGCTCTTCGTTCACTAAAACTTATATGCCCTATATATGTATATATATATATATATATATATATATATATATATATATATAGTGCTGACACCAAACAAACGTCAGTACAAACACAGGCGCCATTTGCGTTTGAATAAAATATTCTTAGAGGAAACTTTGTTAGTACAAGCGCTCACGCAGACAGTGTGTATAGTTTTCCTTGCAAAAATACGGATGATCGCATAACAAAAACACGGAATTCTGTCTGTTTCGTACAGAACAGTGTAGTCACCGTATTATTACGGAAAAATGTCCGTAAAACTTAAAACGGGGAGCACTTTCCGTATTTTAACGGAAATTTTGCTGTATTTCTGAAAATGAGATATTTTCCGTATATTTACTGTAATTTTTCCGTATAACGACGGAAATCCTCCGTATATTGACGGAAATTTTTTACAGTGTACTTTGGGCCGTACAGAGTGAGTCGACGCCTGAGCGACGTGACCTACGAGGTCGTTCCTGACAGTGACTGTAGCTCCACTCGCCGCAAGAACTTACCCGAAGTGGTGCATTTCGTGCGGATGAAGCCGTATCTGTCGAACTAAGTTTCGTGTGTTCTTTTGTGTTGTTTTTGTGGTTTTGTTTTGCGTGTCTTACTCTGTGTCATTTGTACACCGCCCTCATATGCGCATCGGGAAGATGCTTCCTTCGAAGGGACGCAGATGCCGCGCCTGTACTCCGATGAAGTGGAGGACTAAACGAGCAGGCATGCGCGTTTCTATCAAGGCGCGGCGAAGAAGAAGAAGTCGCAGTAGCGCGCTGTATTAAAAAGGCGACCTGCTGCTATCCCTCTTGATCAGGGCTGTGCGACCTCTGTTTTAGACGTTGCGACAATATGGTAGCATCAAGTTTTTGTATTAATCATTTAAGCATTGAAATCTAAAAGCTTGCAGCGAAGTGAAAGGTCAGAAGGACAAGGGAAGTGAGGCGAGGCATGATATTCTAAAATTTCATATTTTTAGTGGGTTGCAGTGTAATGGAAATTGGCAAGCACTAATCGAGCGACAAGGCTACAGGACACAGGAAAAGAAGATTTATCAGCTGCCTGTAAGAAAGAAAGGCAACATTCATTCTTTGCGATGATTGGTCTGAATCAATGTTTTATATACTACTGGTGATCACGAACATGCTGGAGGTGAAGCATATGCTGCGGCTCATTTTGCGTCACCTGTGCTATCATCTTACTAGGACCAATTGTGAAAAAGCACGCCAACAATAATTCGGAGTTAAGCACCATGTGTGTCCTGAAGCATCACATCATAGCCACAAGAACGTTTAGGTGTTGCCAGAAGTAACCTGAACGATGAGGACCCATCTATAGGGGCTTAACTTTAACAAACTGAATGCCTTGAAAGCACTGAGCTAACACATCTACTGCAACGCAACCAGAAATCTTCAGCACCCTCAGAAGAAGAAGCGAAAAGTCACTCTATGTGCACATTACAGGGTTGCAGTGGCCAGCGTATCATTTATGCTATGCTGTGTTTGATACCGCAAAATTGTGATTTAAACATGAGAAACACAGGAGCCTATAGTCATGTTTTTTCTATGCTCGATCGAATTATCGGTTGTGGATAGCTTAGCAAACTAATTATTAGTTAATTACTATGTAGCGACAATGACAGGCGCCAACAAAGGATGTGAAAGAAGACGGTTGTTGGTGTTCCGGCTCACTCTGCTTGGCCATGGACCAAGCCCCTTTTGTGAATCTTTATTCCTGACATAAATCACGCTTAGAACTTAATTTGCGCTGGCATTTATCGGGCGTGCTAGTTCTATTCTTTAACCTTGAGTTTTGTGTGCGGACTCTACCTCCAGCCTGGCTATGCCTGACCATAAGGAACAGCAAGATGCCACCTCACCTCCAGTTGCCAAATGCCGTGGGTTGTCAAAGGAGCAAGACTGTGTTGTATTCAGCGGCACTGACAACTATGTTGTGGAGGACCGGCTTTCCTCCTATATACAAAACGACGCATCAGCAGAATAAGAACAAGGAAATGCCTCACGCATGTGCACGGCGCTAAACTGAACGCACTACCTGCAAGAGAAAATGAGGGAGAGTGAGCTTCAAGTCACTCGAGCACCTGCCTACAAATGTTTTTGTTTTTTTACCTCAATCACAGCATCAAAGCTGCGATCGAGGTAATGTCCAGCACCATATCGAATACAAAGCACAATACGCCAACATAGAGAAAGCAAAAACAAGTGCACGCACAACGCGTCACCGAAGCAAACACAACACCTACTTTATACGTTGTATCTGAGCTGGAACGGGTGAATCCCAAACTCTACCAGTGTCATATAACATCTCAAAGTATCAGCTGCTACGAGAGAACCAGTGAGGTTAATCTGGCGAGCTATGCATGCATCTGTAGCTTATTGGGTAAAGAATTGGGCTGCTGCACTAGGGACCCGGGTTCAATGCCCACTATCAGGAACATTACTAACTATTAATGAAGCTACCTGGCCAGATGTACGAAGAAATTCGAAAATATGTCATGATAATACTTTGCATTAAGAGACAACTTGCTGCCGGTTGGAGGGAGGGACGACGAGGGAGGGGACCCGAATACCGACGGTGTCCAAGTTGCGAGTGCTCGGCCTGTGGCTGGAAGAGAACGGTGCCAACCGCGAGCTGGTTTCCCGACTGCAGAAGAAAGTAGCCGCCGCCACACACCTCGTCCGGCGGGTCGCGAACAAGAGGAAAGGAATGAAAGAACACAACGTGACGAGGCTGATACAGGCGTATGCGCTGAGCCATATATCGTACGTCGCCGCGTATGCCGACTGGAACAGGAGCGAAACCGACAAGCTGAACGTGGCGATCCGCAGGGCGTTCAAGACCGCCCTGGGGGTACCCCAGTACACGCCAACTCACAGGCTCCTCGAGCTGGGCGTACACAACACGCTCGAGGAGGTCGCCGAGGCGCAGAGAATAGCGCAGCTGGAGAGGCTGTCGGGCACCAAAACGGGAAGACGAATCCTCGACCTGCTCGGGATTCGATATCATGAGGCGCGGGGACTGAAGGAAACACTGCTACCGGAGGTCAGGGACGCCATACAGACGGAAAACATGCCGAAGAACATGCACCCGGTGCATGACGTGCAAAGACGTAAACGACGGGCGGTAGCAATCCTCGAGGAGCACGGAAGACGAGAAGGCGTCCTGTTTGTCGATGCAGCCAGGTACCCGCGGCCCGCCGGTAACGTTGATGGCGACGAGGGACGACGACCACCATCACCACTACAACGAAATGTGCGAGACGAACCGGGGATGCCAACACCACCATCTTTACTACTACTACGACAAAAACGGCAGCAGCAACAGCAGCAACATCAACGACAGGGCCGGCCGACGGCGGCGGAGCCCGCCTTCTCTATGGCGGTCGTAGATACGAAGGGAAGGATCCGAGTCACGGCATCAGCTAGGCTGCCGTCGGCCGAAGCAGCGGAGGAGATGGCCATAGCCCTCGCGGTACTCCACGGAGGTACGGAGGATAGCTTGATCATAAGCGACTCCAAATCAGCGATCCGGAACTACACCACAGGTTGGGTGTCCGCGGATGTGGCGCGCATGCTCAACGCCAGAGCCGGAGACTTCGTGTCCGGCAGGATTACGATCAAGTCCCTCAAATGGTTCCCCGCGCACGTCGGGGAGCTTGGTACTAAGGAAGACAACAGCCGCAACAACAACAATACTAACGGCCGAAAACACACCGGCATCCCGCCCAACCACAACGAGCGTGCCCATCTCGTCGCGAGGCAACTTACCCGCCGCGACGCGATCAGCCAGAGGGCAGCCGCCGTTGTTGTGCGGGACCCCACCAGAGGAATTATCAACACAACCCAAATCGCGGCGGTCGGAGCTGGGGGCCACGGGGACGCCGACTGTGATATCGAGGAGTTTCCGGCCTCGTACCGAGTGGTTCTTGCACACTATAGGCAAGAACGTATGACATATCCACAACCCCACGGGCGGCTGGACAGGTCCCAGGCAGTCGACCTGAGGCGGTTGCAGACGGGCACTTTCACCAACCCCTATCACCTGCACCGCCTGTGGCCCGCGCTGCACCCATCGCCAGGCTGCCCGTGGTGCGAGCACGAACGGGCTGATATGGCCCATATACTTTGGGAATGTCAACGCCCTGAAGAAGGAACAAGAGGAAGGGGGAAGATAACAGCAGGACCTTCTGAAGCGGGGCGCCTCGCTGAGAGATGGCAAGCCGCCCTCCTCAGCGAGGCACCCGAGGACCAGGAGTGGGCCGTCCAGCGGGCCAGGGCCATTGCCGAGGATCTCGAAAGATTTTTCTCCGGCGATGGACCCCTGGCAGCCTAGCCCCGGGCACCAACAGCCTTAACCGCTGGACAAATAAAGTTTATTCCTATCCTATCCTGCCGGTTGGAGCTTAACTAACATTTTCTGCTTTGCGCTTGCGATGCTCTACCAAATGAACTACATCAGCAGTTGTCCCAATGTCCATTTTCTTGGATACCTGCGCATGTGTACCAAACATTGTCCTGGAAGTGCTAGGCAGCAGAACTCACAGCCATGATGGCAGATGTGAAGTATGCTTTCAACCCCTGACATTATCTTAAAAGCAGGCAATTGGCCGATGAACGCTCGTGTTATGCCTTGAGTCACGACGACTGCCAATGTCGAGGCATTTGCATTTTATGAGCGATAAAAATCAGGGGAATCACAGGGGCTAAATGTTTAGTTAGTAACAAGCGCGTGACGGCAATAGACAACGAAGCAACAGTGGCTGTGTAGAAAAATGGGCTAGAGCTCACGACAGCCATTGGTCACTCACAATACAATTCTTTCTCTACAATATATTCCATCAAGACACCTGGAAGCAAATTTTGTGGATTATACTTTTTGTGTGTCTTTTGCGACTGCAAATTTAAATGTGTGTAATACTCTGTTGCAACTTGGAACATTTTAATGTTTAAGCAACTCGATACCTTAAATCTGTAGACAAGCTTTGCCACCTTTTTAGAACAATAATTATCTGGTGTCATAGATGACTCAAACCACCATTAGTTAAAGCCACCTTAAGGTGGCGGTCCCACTCCGGCGGCACGCGCTCGGCATTTTAGTCATTGTTTGCGGACGCACTGTGCTTCCTGCGCTCATTGGACAAATGTGAACTTTATTTCGTTGAAAAGCTTACGTTGTGCGCTTTCCAATGATACCTAGTATTATTGCCTAGCCTGAAGCGTCACCTAACGGCAGTCAAAACAGTGGGAGCAAAAAACGGCGTTTTTGCTGTACTAGTCTCCGCTGTACTGCCATTCCGACTAAACTGTTCAACATAACAAAATGAAATTTGCTGTGTCTTTAATTGAAATGTCATACAAGGTTTCTATGAAGAGAAATTGCGTGTAAAGCAATTACAAATTTATATAGGCGCCAATAAAAATGGGCAAAACTACAAAAGTTTATGAATGAATATCTTTTTTCCTTTTAAATTCAGGACAACAATATTTAGTGGTTTTCTAGGCTACAGTGTACTTATCATATATGCAAAGTTGTTTTGTGTTCTAATGAACAGTTTGTGAGGTATTATTACTTACATTTGGCAATTTATGACTATACTTGGTCACGCATTACCGGCGACGGGACAAAACTATTCCAGCTGAAACTCTGAAATTTTCAATAATCAAGCAGCAGCATTTCTATGAAGAGAAAATTGGCTTATGTTAATTAGGGAATCTACAGGGGAGTAGTGAATTTAGCTAATTTATCTGCTTACCAGGTCGGTGCAAATTGACATTCTTTTTCATGTAAATGCTAATTCACAACAATTGTTGCACATTACTATAACCATACAGTGGCATGTAATTACTAGCACTCACGAGTTTTACTAAGCAGTGCTTGAAACAGAAGATTTTAAATAAATAATAAATCTCACAGGCGATTTTCGGTGGTGGTGCCATCTGTGCAAAAAAGTATCAAGCTGTTTCACGTCAATTCCAACGTTTGTTAAATGTGGCGCCACTAAACATTACAAAGCGGGCAAAACGCGGAGGGAATTCTTTCTCCAGGTTTGAGTGTTTGGCTCAGCCTAGTCACGGCGCCTCCCCCACTTCCTTCAAGCACATGTGTCTGCAACCACGCCTTCAATGTAGTCGTACACGAGTTCACTAACTTGTGGCTGCGGGGAGAAAAATAAAGAAAGAAAGAAAGAAAGAAAGAAAGAAAGAAAGCGCCGTGCACGGTAGATCATGAGTGCATGCCAAATCGCTAGCAGGTTAGGCCATTGTGCCAAGGAGAATTGCAAATTGCCCTCGCCCCCTCTATTTTGCAGGCTCGTAGGACGATATCGGGAAACTTGCTTTCCCCACGTGGCGAGGTGCGACGTGTGTGGCAGGGTACTGTGTTTGACTATTGTACGCGACGCCGGTGGAACGATAGGATTAGCAGCAAACCATGAGCGAGCCTTACAGACTGCAGCGAAAAGTGCTGATGGGTGCGGGACCTGCTGCATTCCAAGCCGCGTGCTACTAAACAAATGTCATGTGTTCCGACGCCCAGTGAAGTTTTGAAACACGTGATTTCCAGTAGGTGCTTTTCTCGTTGAAAGATATATCGTATTTATCCGCGTAATCATCGCACTCGCATAGTGGTCCCACCCCCCCTTACTTTTTTTGAGTGATCATCGTACCCTTGAAAATCACTGTAGTGACTGCAGTTTGTTTGTTGTGGTGACAAGGCAGCCGACCGAGCAGTTTTCCGCCATTGCATGCACAACAGTGTGCACAACAGAATACAATCTCACATGCGCTCGAAAGTCTCCGAATTCAGCAGACAAAAGTTGAGAGAGAGAGAGAGAGATAAATGAAAGCATGGACAGCGCGAAAACGGCAGACAACACGTGCACAATTTACACTATATAGATTGATGACTATTATAAGAAGTACTTCTCGCAAATAATTTGTTTATGCAGTCCCTGCTTGTGTAGATCATGTGATCTTATGCCATAGGCTAATGTGAGGACTTGGTATTGAACGCCTGTGTAACGAAAACGGCTGTCGGCGAAACATGCACAACTTCTGAGGGCTGCGAGCAAGGCTGTGCGCGAGTGCTTGCGATGGCCATCGTAATCATAACGCTGGCGCGATGAGCGCTAGCAGCGGTGAGCGCGTGTGAATTTCCTAAAGGAAACGTTCTGTGCAACCGCTTCATTTACCATTCCACTGTACTGCGGCTCTGGAACTCGAATGACGTGATCTCCAAAACTATTCGCGCGGAATTTAGCGGGTGCGCCACCGAACCCGTGACCGCGCCGTAATTTCTACCCCAATAAATCAGCCTAGCCACTTGTACTATGCTGTCTATTTGATAGGGGTCCTGGAATAATAACTTTCGTCACCAAATCGAATACAGTCAAAGAAAAGTCTAATCGAATAATGACTATGCGATTCGAAATCCGAATTGAACAGTACATCATTTGATTCGACCAAAGTAATGAATATTCGCACACCCCTACTAGTATTTCCTTTCCGGAAAACTTATCTCCACTGTGCACCTGCAACTTACAAATTTATAGCTGCTTTTATATAGACACAACGGGAAATCTTGTGCGGCAATGAAAGTACAAGCATGCATCGAGTTCTGCACCAGAACTACATACTTAGCTTCTGCACATCACGTTGCGCATCTTTGTGAATGCACCCTGTGAGGAAGAAATTACAAAGTAGTACAAAAAAATGCAGATCCCTTCCACTACTGCGAAGATGGAAGCCCGCGAAGCTGTGACAATGGTGGGTCTGCTGTAGTGAATGTTGCTGTATTAAATTCATATATTATCATTATTGACAATATCGAGCGTCCTTGGCATGTTAGTCAAAAAGCAAGAAAACCAGCATCTTGTTTTCGCCCGGCGCGATGGTCAAGTAGTGCACTTGCTGCGCCAAGTCCGCCCACGATACGCTCCGCATCGCGGGCCCGATCTTCTGCCGAGGCCTTGGCGCGACGCCGACGAGATCTCTGCCGCTCCTGCTCTCGGAGGCTCATACCCCCCTATCCAACGCGGGTACGAGCCACACGTGATTTCTTTCATACCTTCCTTCTTTCCCTCTTTCCTTGCCAATTTTGGCATATACCAAGTGAACGAGACGCCACAAAATAGTTGCCTACTTCCGGTGTACACGGACGCGGAACCTAGCTGTTACAGTGTCGCTGTAACAGCTAGGTTACATAGAAGCGACTCATAGAAGCGGTTACAGAGAAGCGGTACATAGAAGCCTCTTGGTGGGCCTCTTGCAAAAGCTGGGCCGGTATTTTGTAGCGATGCCTTTCCGGTAATAATGCCTTTTCGCGCTTATCGCGCTTTGTCAGTGGTCAGCGCGATGGTCCGCTCGCGTTAGCAACGGGATCAGCCGGCCGGGAGCGGTGGATGATAAGTCATAAGGCATCGCTACAAACTACGTGTCCAGAGCTAGTGTTCGGATGTCGGTTCCCCATGCACGCGGTCACGAAATACGCAGTAGCTGTCGGAGAGAAACGCAGCCCCCTTCCCCCCCTGCCCCTTTTCCAACCCCGCAGGGCAATTCGCGCAACGGCAGGCGGCTTCCTCTTAGCTTCCCTCTTTTGCGGGCGCCAGATTGAGCCGTGAACGTCGGCTCCCCTCGCGCGCTCTCACTTTCTATGCTGTATGTGCGAGTGAAAGCTAAATATTTCGTTTACCCCTACTATTTTACCGCCACCTCTCCTCCACTGCTGACCACTGTTCAGGCGTCAGCAGACTACAGTCCCGTTTAATGCTAAAGTGGCGCATCGCATTTCCAAGCGCATTTGGGAAAGGCGATGTGACGCCATTTACATGAAACGCAGAGAACGTAGCGCCACATGAATGACTAGAGTGGCTAGAGCAGTGGAGAGAGCGCAGTGGCCACTGTCGAGTCGGTGACAAGGGGCACGGTGGTATTTAGAGGCCCCCCTCGGCTCTCGCTTGCTTCTCGGTAGCGTCTTCGCGGTTGTCATCGAAAGTATTGTTAGGCGCCCTCGCCTCCGTTCTCCCCTCTCAGTAGCGTCGCCTCTCAGTAGCTTCACGGTTGTCATCGAAGGCCTTGATAGGCGCCCTGCGTTTACATGCTCCGCGAGAGTCGACTAGCGCCCGTAAATCTACCCTCGCCTGGCGCATTGCATTACCGCTGTTTACATGAATGCGATGCGCTAAAAATGCGATGCGACACTGTCGCATTCATGTAAACGGGGCTTACGCTGGACAGTTACTGTGGTCCATAGCAATTTCCTTCCCTGTCCTTTATTTATCTTTATAGGCACAAAGCAACAGTGACCGTTTCAAGACTAGAGCCTTCGTTTAGCGGGTCCGTACTTTGAAGTATGCTAAAGAAATACACTTGGAAGAGAAAGAAACAAAACTTGTGGACGATCAACGACACTCAAGGTTCTGCAGTGAGCACTGGTCTGCAGGCCATCTGCCGGGACGGCTTTCGAAGCAGCGGCCCGCGCTCACCTGACGGCTACGTCACAAGTGGCAGTGGCCAACCACTAATAGCCACCATCATCGGGATTGACGATTTTACAAAGTTTGAGCGAGCTATTGTTGAAAGTATCAGTGGGGAGAAAGCCACCACGCGCAGCAACAAAACAACAATGGTGCGAGGGACAGCTCGTGAAAAGAAGGGGGGAGGGGGACTTTTCCTCAATTCGGCGAATCACCTGTCGCCGCGTCGCAAGAGGGCCATCCCGGGGCATGCTGCGGCGGCGAAGAGCAGATTCTTTTTTTCGCTTTTTCCAAACATGACTGAGTGGCGTCGCCTGGTTGGAGAATCTGAACTACACGCAAGATGGCGACAGTGATACCTCCTCCTTAAAAGGAGCAGAAGCATGCCCTTAGCAAATACATATACATTTCAGGCTTAGACTGAGGAAAGTGAGCAGTACTTGTGGCCACTTGCTTTCAACAAGGCAGAAACAGGTCAGATCTTGACAAACACAACAAATATAAGGTGCGGCCAGAAGAAATAAGGAGAAGCTGTAAAGACAGCAGAAGCGCAGTGAAACAAATTATACAAATGTGCACACAGGAAGCGTTCATGAGGACAATACACGACGTCACTGCCGCAGTGAGAAGCAAATCCTCCTCCTAGAAGAAAAAAAAATGTTGTAGCTGTAAACAACACGTGCACGGATTTGGCTGATATTATAAAAACAGCACAGACAACAATTAAGGCAGTCACAGTATTTGTCTCATCTGCCTTCCTGCTGTTTTCACAATTTCGATTACGGTTGCAAAAGTACGCACATGATCTACGAACAACGAAAGCAATGTAAATGTATAGAAAGGTGAGCTGATTGGTTCACTCATATATGTTTAATTTGGAAGGTGCCCGTAAAAGTGACAGCAGCAGTAAATTGGGCTTGTTTAACAGCTTGCTCACAACGTATACATTGCATGATATAACTACACGGCTCTCAAAATAGTTGCCAAGAAGCTGTAAGTGAAAGAAATACGCTATCGTTATCTCACTGCAACAAATGAAAGCCTCTGATGCACCTACCGCGCTCAGCGCAAGCAGTGAGAAAGGTAATTGAATGCAGTCATGAGTTGCACGGGTAAATAAGAGGCCCATGGCGTAGTCATCCCATAGAGATGGAGAAAGAAAGACATACGCACGAAATATATACCACAGGACGGCATTCGCCGACAAAGCTAGCTGAGTGCATGCATTTTCTGGCGCGTGAAAGCTACCGCCGTTCGTTTTACATCGGGGCAGCGCGTAGGAACTGCGGTAGTACTTGTTAAAAGCCTGAACGAATTAATTATCCTGCAATCACTGCGAGACCAGCGACAACCGTTTCGTGCTCCTTCAAATTTCGAGATCACATCGGCCACAGCTCGAATGCGCAACCGGTTGTTTTTACACGTGTCAGCTAGAGAACGAGTAATCGCACGGCACTCAACCTTGCTCCCCATGCGTCGCGGCAGCTGGGCAACAAATGTCATCAAGCCCAGCACCCCGCAATGTCCGCAATTTCAGCTTCCAAGCAAGTGCAAAAAACAAAACTTGAATGCGCACAATGCACGGGCGAACGAGACGCGAGCCATGTTGTCTGTGTTCGAGAGTGGCCATTTCAAAAAGCAAAAGATCAAACAACAATGCGACGTCACATCTGGCAATGTAGAGTTGTTCTCCCTCCTCACCTTCTCTCAGCTCAAGCATGCGCAGCGACCACAGAGCCCTCGGGGGCGACGTTCAGGCATACATGTCTACCTTGTTTGCGCCATATCCAGCACACTTCTGCATACCGACAAAAAAAAGGAAATATGGCCTCATTTCGACCCGTTCCACCATTTGCACGTGTTTTTTTAATCGATATGCAGTGTCTCAAGCTTACTCGCTTCCAAACAATGTCTCCAACTCTAGCAGAACTTCGTGAATAAAGATACTGTACCACCACATATTCAAAGTGTCTTACATCGAAGCTGCATAGGACTGGGATCCCGGGATTTCTAAGTCTGCGTTGCCAGAAAACTCAACGAATCACACCGGAAGGCACGCCGCGTGCGCAGCTAGGTGCCTTGGAGCACCACCAGATGGCGCCAATGAAACACAGAAAGAAAGTGAGAGAAATAGAGACCGTGAATTGGATGCAAAGAATGGAAACGAAAATGACAATGGAGATTTACAAGAATGAGAAGAAAGAAATTAGAAGGGAAAATCTGTACGATAACACAAAGGGCAGTGCCTTGCTATTTGAGGCTCGAGCCGGTTGCCTAAGGACGAAAACATATCGGAACAAATATTCGGAACTAGATGAGACATGTGTATGCTGCAGTAAAGATCCAGAGACCACTCAGCACATCCTAATGGAATGCAACGGCATTTACCCACCGAGAACCGTAGGTAACGTGCAACTCCCAGAAGCGCTTGGGTTTAAAGTGGAAGGAAACATAAACAGATCAGCCGTAGAGATCAGCAAGAGACGATTAGAGTACTGGTGGAAAAAAAGCAGGGAAAAGATCGATACGACCTGATCTCTTAAAATCATAGGCAGCGGTACAAGCTAAATTTTTGAAAAAGGTATACAAAAATGCGAGATAAAGAACATGTGTAGTATACCTGATTAAATCAAGCAGGCTAGGTGACTATTTGTCGCCACCCTGTTTCAAAGGGGATGCCAATAAATCATCATCATCATCATCATCATCATCCGCTATGGGGATACAATACATACGAGGTAGTACGGGGTACGTGGAAATGTGTAATATTTCCGGGACTTACATTTAGAAATGTGGTTGTTTGCTTGTAGTCAGGTGTACAATCGGGACTCGACGGCAACCAAAGGTCAGTGCGACGCCTCGCATTGGCGCTCTCGGCAAGACTACAAATGAAGCTGTGCAGGGTGATATGGGCTGGACAAGTTTTGATGTCAGGGAAGCCTAGCGTAAAATTGATTTTGAAGAACGACTGAAGAATATGCAAGAAAGTTAATGAGTAGCGAGATTGTTGAAATATTTGTAGAGGAAGAACATCGACTCGCAGTGGAGGAAAAGAACTAGTAAACTTACCAGCAAGCATGCGACCGGTATAGTAAATAGCACGGCAAGAAAGAACGTCAAACGCAAAGCTAGAGAGGCTGAGACAATCTCATGGGTGGTGGCAATGGATCGGAAACCTGCCATGAGTAACTACCTAAGAGGAAAGAAACGAAATCAAGACAGAAATATTTTATGACAACTCAAATCTCTTTACTTTTCGAAGCGAGATCAGGATGCCTTAGATGCGCACTTATAGAGTGACGTACAACGAGGACAAAGAAGAATTTGCTTGCTGCGGTAAAGCTAGCGAAACAATGGGAGACCTTTCATTAGAATGTGAAGATATCTGCACAGCGGTCGGTTTACGCTCCTCTTGTCTCCTTGAAGCCCTCGGATTCAGCGATAGCAGCGGAGGAGGCAAACATGTCCGCAATAGAGATGAGACGAGTGTAAGAGGCGACTCGTAGTTTGGTGGCAGAAAATTATGCCGATCACAGACAGTGGAGGCGTACAAAAAGAAAGTTCCCAATTGTGGATCAGAAAAATTGATGCAGGAAATTCTGTGTTCGTTGTTTTTCCATATAGG
Organism: Dermacentor silvarum; assembly: GCF_013339745.2. Taxonomy (NCBI): domain Eukaryota; kingdom Metazoa; phylum Arthropoda; class Arachnida; order Ixodida; family Ixodidae; genus Dermacentor; species Dermacentor silvarum. The sequence continues at coordinate 150,550,134 of NC_051162.1, forward strand.
TAGGACATTAGGCAAAATAACAAGCGCTTGGTGGCACAAGCCACCGCCCCGTTTCAAAGGGCACGCTCATGGCATCTATCCATCAGTCCGTGGCAGCAGCGGGGCCGGCCCTGCGGGGGCAAGAAAATAAAAACAGAAAGCTCGCATTCGCGCAGAGCGTTCGCCGCAAGCATTTCCCCATAAGGATTACGGTTGCATAAGCCGCAGTTGCCGGGAAGCGGCAACTGTAATATACGAATTAGGGAGTGACGTCACCACACTCTTTTTTACCTAAAAGAACCTGCCCAGCAAATGATTTCATTTGCATTCTGATAGCGCTATGGGAAGGCCACGCATAGTTAGGACTCCCGAACAGCAGTGTGAACACAATGAGCGGCGACAGGAACAGCAACGTTAGCATGCACAACGGCGCTGTGCTCAGGTTAGGCAGGACGCCAGCAGTTCCCGCCCAAAGCAAGCCACCTACAGTCAGGACGCCTGAAGAGCAGCGCGAATGCGATGAGCGACGAAAGGAACAGAAACGTCAGTATGCATAACAGTGTCGTACTCGTGCTCAGGCTCGACATCACCCAGTTCAAGGCTACGTCACATTGGTCTATCGGATCAGGGGATACCACAGCTTGGCTGTCCAACCGTCTTCACAGCATGGATTGGAGCCCAATTTTAGTTTTTCCAACTTTTCTGCTTAAACTCTCCGAATCGCCGAGATGCATTTCAGGGCAGTAATTGTCAAATCAATGTTTCCCTCAAAAATTTGTGCCCAATAATCACTCGTGCAACAACATCGACATTAAAAAAGTTTTTAATGCGCAGAGAACCTTTAAAGTTTCATTTAGTTTCACTGGGTATTACCCGTCACATTTTTCTCAAATTTATTCTTGTTTGTTTAAACAAACGCCAACTAAGCACGCATCCGAGGATATCAGAAAATGCCCTACTGTCTCACACTACCTATGTAGGTAGTGTGAGACACACTACTATGTGTAGGAATGGCTTAGGTATTCTGGACTTGTGTGCTTGACGTGCTAATATATAGAACTCAAATTAAGTGTAGCGCGTTCACTGCCATTAGTAGTAGCCCTGTTGGCGAAATCCTTTCTTCTCTTTATTAAGTTCCTATTCTTTAGGATTCTTCGGTCTCTATATTGTGGCCTTTCTTTTACACTCCCTTTAAGAATGGAGGACATGGTGCCCATGTTTGAGGCATTTACCAGCTTCTCCACCCAAATCATTTATTTGTGCTTATGAAAACAACAGCTATGTAGGCATGTAAGCATGTACTTGTATCTAAGCGTGTAAACATAGTTTAGTATTTTCATGATGACGAAATATGCTTCAATGATTAACTATATGCGTGAGAATTCCTTTTTCTGTGAATCTATAAGTTTGAAGATGTGTATATTTAAAAATACAAGCCTGACCCCTATGAAGAAAGGGGTCAGGAGAAGACAGAATCTTTCCAGTGCTATTCACTGCATGCTTAGAAGAAGTATTCAAGCACGGGGAAGGCTTAGGAGCGAGGATCAACGGCGAATATCTCAGCAACCTTCGGTTTGCAGATGACATTGTCCTATTCCGCAACAATGGGGACGAATTACAACAAATGATTGAGGACCTTAACCGAGAAAGTGTAAGAGTGGGGTTGAAGAATAATATGCAGAAGACAAAGGTAATGTTCAACAGCTTCGTAAGGGAACAAGAATTCATGATCGCCAGGATCGCGAGCAGCAGCAGCAGTAGCAAGCAGCCAAGTCAGCAAGAGAGACGCAGGGGGGTTCACAGAGAAAGCTTCGTTCAAAATGAAGGCTGAAATCAACAATCCGCTACCTAGATTTTAACATTTAAAGCGAAGCTTTGTATGTCTAGGCGAAATCACATCTGGCTCGGCGAAATCGCCTGTGTACAGAAAACTATCATCATCTGCATTGGCTCGAGCGTCGTCTTCTTCCGCAGCTGGCTGCGTTGCCACTCATCATTCCAGCGTGGAATTTCACTTCTGTCGTCGTAATGGGCAGGCCACGTTTACGGGGGCATGGGCCATTGCTTAAGGGGGTATGAGCCATTAATTGTCTTACGTAACGGAAAGATTTAATTTTGAAGCAAAAACCGCGAGCGGCAATGGCGGGCGAATGCTGCTAACCACGCCACCAAGCAAACTCGAGACATCGAGCGCTAGCGACAACGGCGGACTTCGGGCATACCATCAGTGACGTCGTTAATTGTCTCTATTGCAGCCGAACGTGTGTGTAACCTCATAATTGAGAAATACTTTATAGACCCTCCGGATTAACCCAGTGATAAACACCGGGGTCGCATGTTTCAGCTTCGCTGGTTATCTATCTTCACCTAGTGGAAGGGCCGACGAATTAACAGAGTAGCTGTTTAAGCGCGAGGTGCGGCTACAAACCGTTCGCAAAAACTCCGCCGACCTATGACGTCACTGCGTTGCCTAGCAACCACTTGGCAGAGCTGCGCCTGGCTTCACGGAGCTTTGCACAGGTGTCGTGACGTCACCGCTCCGACTTCCGCATCGCTTCTCCTAGCCGCACCGCGCTGCGCCTAGCTCTGACGCCACTATGCGTCGCCTAGCAACTACCTGGCATGTCTGCGCCCGGCCGCGCCACGCTGCACCGCCGCTTCCCGTGCATCGCCAAGCTTCCACAGCCGTCTAGGCGGAGAACAAAAGCCATGACGTCACTGCGCTCCGTTTCGTTCGCGGCGTTCGTTTGAAGCTCCGCAACGCCGCGACGACGGCACATTGCCTGTGTCTCTGCACCGAGCACATCGTTTGTGACGCGTAAAATCATGGGTCGGCCGGAGAACTACCTAACCTCCGAGGAAGAAGATGCTCGATGGGAAGCCCGTTGCACCACTGCTCCTGAACGAACGCAACGGCTGCGATCAAACCCGGAATACCGCGCTGGTCAATCTTCGTCAAAGCGACAGCGAAGAACGAGTGAAAAACTCGGTAAAATCTTGGCATAACATAGTAATACATAGCAAAAACTTAGCAAAACACCGTAATCCTTGGTCGACCACCAGCTACGCTGTTTCTTCAGCCTTGCACCACTAGTGCGAGCTGCCCTTAATTTTTCATTTCTTTTAAACGTAACAAACTTATTCAAATTCGGTGCAGTGGTTCCAATGTATTTAGAAAGGAGACCCCGAGCTAAAGCTTCCTCTTAAGCTGCGTCATTATTCAGCGCGAGCGCAACTGCTTGCTGTGCTGGCACTGCTCTTTGGGCACTGCACGTCGCTTTTGCATCGAAAATTGGACCATGTGACACCACTTCGCCTCAGTACCGCGCAGAGGGCTTGCAAGGAGGCATCTTTTCTCGTGCTTTAAGAGGAATGCTTTTCAATGTTTGTCCAGGAACGTTGTCGCTTGTCGTCTGCAATAGCTGACTATCGTATTAGCAGCACAAATATGGCTTTGGGACCCTCGGAATGCTACATATTATAGAATCGAGGGGTCTGCCCGGGATATCATGGGGCACATAGTATAGATACCAAGACGCGTGCTTGATTTGGGTGTTGTGTTTATGTACTTGGTGCTAAAGTGGCAG
>NC_051162.1:150553799-150578396 GCF_013339745.2 Dermacentor silvarum
CAATGATAAGGGGCCACGAAACTTCCAACGTGAAAAACGCGGATAAAACACTAAACGGGTAAAAAAGAAAGTTTGCCAGCCCTTTCATTGATTCCGCAAGTTAGCGCTTTAAATTTATGAATTATATAGGATTCTCGAAGCTCTCTTTCGTGGTGGGAATGAAAACTAGATTGAAGGATTGTTGCGGTGATTTTATCAAGTGAGTGGCCTGGAATGAGCACGTGTTTTAATAGTGGAAGGTGGGGGAGAGTAGCTGCGTGGCACTTATGGTTGTTAAAGCGATGCCGGAACGGCGTTTCAGTTTCTCCAACGTACTGTAATTTGCAAACAGAACATTCGAGCAAATAGATACAGTTGTAGTGTCACACGTAAAATTACCGTTAATTTTCATGTGGAAATCGGAGGCAGTGCTTTTGGCAATACATGATGTCGTCATGTGTGCACAAACTGCACCGTGTTTTCTTGCAAGGCTGGCAACCCGCAGTCTCAGGAATCCTGGTTTTAGATGACGTTAAGATGTCATGCAGATTACTAGACCATCTGAAGACTACCCGTGGGGGTTCTGGAAAGATAACTTTAAGGTGATCACTCTGTGATATTATGTTGAAATGTTTTTTAAGGATTGACGAGACATTTTGAACCGATGCTGGGTGGGTTAGAACGAGGGTACTCTGTGTCTGAATGGGCGATTGCTTTTTTGCACGGAACAAATCCTTCCTATTTAGCGCATCGGCCCTTTTAACGGCATCATCCACAATTTGACGTGGGTATTCCTGCTGAATTAAAGCTTCGCGAAGTTGTTCACAGTTTTCATAGAATCCGACTGTTCCGAGCAAAGTTATTTAAAGCAAAGCGCCTGACTATATGGTACACTGGTTCTCCAGTGTTTTACGTGAGAACTTTTAAAGTGAAGATAACGATGCCTGTCCGTTGGTTTTCTGTAAAGTTTAGTGGTTACTTTGTTGTTAGATAGGGAAACTGTAACGTCCAGAAAGTTAATCGTAGAACGAGAGTATTCATGCGAAAAGAAATGGATGGGTGGGTGGTACTGAAATCGGCTATAAACAATAACAGTTCATTTTCACCATCAGGCCAGATCAGAAAATGTCACCTATAAACCGCTTATAATGAAGAGGTTTTAGTTCGCGCTTGCCAAGAAAGTCATTCTCCAGAACAGACATAAAAATGCTAGCATAATTAGGTCCAATGCGAGTTCCCATTGATGTACCGCTTATTTGAAGGTAGTGCGAACCATGAAATTCAAAATTATTGAGCTGTAAAATTAATTTCAATAATGTAGACAGTGTGTCACTACCAATGGTTTTCTGATCATCAGACGATCTGTCATAGGCATGAACAATTGCCTGAATGCCATCATTATGGGGGATGTTTGTATAGAGTGAAACCACATCTAATGTAACGAGCACGGAATTCTCTGGTATAAGGAGGTCGTCGATGTCCAACAAAAAATGGTTCGTATCTCTAAGATAAGATGAGAAGCTACATGAAAGGCTGCTGATTATTACATCAACGTAGCGCGAGAGGTGCTCCGTGACAGTGCCAATGCCTGAAACAATAGGGCGTTCGGGACAGTTTTCTTTGTGTATTTTAGGTTGTAAGTAAAACCTGTCCGGGATGGGACTGAGTGGGACGAGTGAACCTACTGCGTTATCGCTTAATTGCTTCGCTTTTACGAGACCTTTAATGGTGTCTTGGACTATTGTTTTAAAATTTGTGGTAGGATTCCCGTCTAGACGCTTATAGAAAGTCTGATCATTTAGCTGTCTCTGGGCTTCGTTTATAAAGTCCGTTGTGCTCATGATCACCACGGCACCTCCTTTGTCCGCTGGTTTTATCACAATGTCACTGCGTTTGGCCAATGATGTGATAGCTTTCCTTTCTTCTAATGAAATATTAGGCTTAAATGAATTTTGGTTTTCATAAGCTTTAAGGGCATCACGTTGGACGGCGGCAATGTACATGTCTAGGCATTTATCACGCTGGGCCGGAGGCGTCCAACGTTTGCTAGAAGGCATTGCTGGTGGCGTGTCAGAAGTGGATGGGTGGTACTGGAAATATTCCCGTAGGCGCATGTTGCTTGAAAAGTTTTCCAAATCTTTAGCCAATTGAAAGTCATCACATCCGCCGGTTGCAGGACAAAAGGTTAGGCCCCGTGACAGCATGCGAAGTTCATTCCCAGTTAGGCTCTCATGGGAGAGGTTAACCACGTTAGAAAGAGGCGGAGGGCTGTGCTCTAGCCTAGGAAAGGATTTTATCGGAACCGCCGTTATTACCTGCCTTGGAAACAACGAGCGGTCCACGCCATCACGGAGCAACGTTTTACACTTTTTTTAGTGAATCTCACTTAGCTTTTTTGATTTATAAGCTTCTAATTCGGCAATTTCGTGCGTGCTGAAATCACTACTGGCGCACAATTGTCGTTCCGTATTTAGCGAGTCCTTAAAAGCGTGCTGATAATGATTGTGAACAATACGGGTAAGATCTGAAGAAGTTGTTCTAAGGGTTTCACGCCATCTAGCTGTATTCTTATCGGACATTTGACTGGTGGCTGCTGTTACGGAAAGGCTGAGTCCCCTAGGTGGAACGTGAGCCGCTAAGTATGAACTGAGAGTGGATACATGTAGTCCCTTCCGGATCCGCTTTTCCACCACTTTCCCAAGCTTCAAAAAGGCGGCAGAGGCACTATCGGTGTTCGCCCTATGGGCACAAGGCTCACCTAGTCAGTTTCTAGGGTTCTTTCCCTTCCGCTTAGCTTTCCGGGAATTGGTCCGAACGGTGTTCTGCGTTGTCGATTGGGGTCTGGGTCTCAGTCTTGTTGCTGGGGCTCCGTTGTGTATTTTTCGCTGCGGAGACTGGCTGGGTCCGCAGTCTTGTTCATTTTGTGGTGGGCTGGTTGAAGACTTTGTGTTGCGCGAGAGGGCCGCGGAATACGATTGCTGCTCTGTCGGGGCCCGGTCTGTGGGACGTGGGGAGTTCGGGTAGTTGGCCGGTTGGTTCATTGAAAGATAAGTTCGCGGCGAAAATGACGCTGGTGGTTGTTCCTGTATGATCGGTGCACCGATTGCGGGGAATTCACTTGGAGATGGGAAGCCTGGCACATTGGACAGACTGTTTGCAGGCAGCCTAGCGTGCGCTCGCTCGGTCGGTGGGCACTGAGCAGTGTCTCTCCAAAAGGAAGAAAAAGGGTTATTTCTTCTAAAGCACAGTTTTTGGAGATGGGCAGCCATTAAAGCGACGCCCTCAAAACTTGGATGGAGTCTATCAGCAGCGAGAACGCGAGTAGAAGGAAAGCATTGAAAGCCGTGGCCGGTGAATTTCACCCACCAGGAATGTCGGCAAATGTTCTGCAGCAGGCTGTTGAAAGTAGAGGCCTCACGATTGCAGTGACGAACGAGGACATCATTTCGCTACCCACGATGTCTATTCGTAGTTCTCGGCAGGATCAGGCTAGCGTAGACACGGTGGATATCTGGTCGTTCTTTGGAGATGGTCTGCAGCAAGTCACGGTAGTTTTCGAAGGTCACGCGTCCAGCGGTTTAAGTCAAGTCATTTGTGCCCACATTAAGGATCAGAATCCTCGTAGAAATCGGTACCAAGTCCAGCAGGGCGCGTGCATCAATTATGCGCGCTCCGGACTGCCAAACGAAGGCTGGAGTAGCAGTGCGGTTAGGGTCGAAGTGATGAAATAGGTACTTGATTTGGGAGTCGCCCAAAACTGTAGTAGAAACTGCGGTCGATGGATACCTCCAGTTGATGCATTTCCTCGTGCTTTTACCGGAATCCATGGTAGATAAATCAGTGAAGTAAAGAGTAACAGGAGCCGGCACAGAAGTATATTGTTATACATATTGCTACCGCCTTTTGAACTCCCTAGAGAGTCAACGGCGTTTGTACGACCAGCGACACCGAGACGTGCACTTCCCGCCTGGTTCTTTGGTGCTTCTATGGTCTCCGTCGCGTCAGGTCGGCCTGTCAGAAAAACTGCTGTCGCGTTACACAGGCCCCTACCGAGTGCTTCGTGCCGTGACTCCCGTCACATACGAGATCGCCCCTGACGCCCCATCTGCTTCCCAGTTCAGCGATGTCGTGCACGTTACACGACTGAAGCAGTATCACCCTCCCAGTGATGACATTTAGACGCTCCGGGACGTCGCTTCTGCCGCCGGGGGATTATGCTACACGCGTGTGGTATTTGATTGTTTGACCGAGGCGCGCGGGAGCCATCACTCGAGAAAAGAAGAGGAAGAACGAGCTGGGCTCGCGCTGTGAACCTAACCGGTCAGCGCTGCAACCGCTGTTGTAAATACATCCTGTAAATAGTTGCCCGTCTTACCGACTCGTTCTTCGCGTAACAATATGAACAAGTATATAGTTATACATATGAACATGCATTTCGTGACGGTTCTATAACACATATTATATGGCATGCTTATGTAGGGATATGCATACTTCCGCAGCATTAATTCGAAATTATATTGATGTTTATTACTTAATATTGTCATTAAATCTTTCATTTATTTTATTTAATATTTCACTTTTTCACACACACATAGAATTTGTATGAAATACGCCTGCCTACAAACACAAAGAATACCACGTGTACAAAGAATGCAATGGATCGCAGTTAGTTCAACTCGGAGATTAGTGGAGGTCACAGTGCAGGAGTCCTTCAGACCAGGTGTGGGTGTATTGACCGTCTTTGAAGTCAAATACTCTCCTGGCAGCAGCAACCGCTCACATCCCTTTTCTTATTATGTTTTCACAATGCCACTGCATGTGCGCGCAGCTTTGTACCCCTTTATAGCACCACTGTATATGCCCGTCGTTTTTTGATGTACAGCGGTGAGCACTGTTAGGGTGAACACGCGAGCGCGTGGCCGACGGCACTGTCAGCGCCCCGTTACGGTCATCACTGGAAACATTGCGCATGCGCATCACGCCTTCCGCGAAATAATTGTTCCACCGCGCGCATGACGTCATGAATGCACTTGTTCGTCGTCTGCTAGCCGCATTTTTGTTTTCTAAGCCCATGTATTCTGTATTTTAAGATTTCTTTAAACATCTGTGCTTGAACAGAACAAGACAAAAAAACTTGTATATCTATGGGGGCGTGTCTATTCGTTCCCTTCAAAGTTGTTGTGCATGCAACGCCGTATATAAAACAACCAAACATCTTCCGCAGCCGTTCATTCTGTCGCCAGATCGTATTATGGCTAGGGTTCCCGATGATGAACGGCGCTCAATTGTCGATCTTTCCCTGAAAGGTTATTCCCAGCGGTATATTGGCGCTTTAGTTAATAGGCTCACGTTTACAATTCTTGGTGCCTACTTATCTCCAACAAGCCGCCTGGATTGTGAGCGCTTACAGGCAATTTTGACATCGACTCCACAACCGTGGGTGATCACTGGCGACTTTAATGCCCACCATTACCTATGGGGAAGCTCCAAAGTGAACTCTAGAGGCAGAACATTGGTGTCCTTTGCCTCTGAACGCGAACTTTGCCTGTCAAATGATGGAAGCCCCACTTATCTGCGTGGATCAGCGTATAGTAGCTGCTTGGACCTTACCTTCGTTTCACGTTCGTTTTCGAGAAGAGTGCACTGGTTTTCGGATTTAGAAACGCGAGGTAGTGACCACATCCCAACTTATTTGAAGATTGACGGTCTGACTAGCTCCAGGTCTCCCAGAGCCGTCCAGTTCACCGATTGGCCTAAATACAAAATAATCATGGAAGACTGCTGTCGTGACGGTACCTCCTGCAACCTAGAGGGCGCGATAAAGGATGCCATACAAACAACCACGCATTCGCCTTTGAAGAGTTCTGCCCGCACCAATTTCGACATCGAACTCGAGAAACTTCGAGTAATTCGCCGTCGTGCGGAACGAAGATATAGACGCACGAAGTCCACTCATGACTTGAGATTGGCTAGACGAATACAAAAGAAAATACAGCGTCATATGAACAAGCTGGCTTCCCGACAATGGGTATCCTTTTGTGAGTCCCTGGATCCGCGAAAACCTTTATCGCTTATATGGAGGACTGTTCGTGGCCTTCGCACAACCTTTGGTCAGCGCCACCCGTTTAAATCTCTGGCACTACATCTACAATGTAGGGAGATTGACGTCGCTGAATCTTTCTGCAGAAAGATTGCTGGCGAGGCAAATTCTGATGAAACGGGAACGGGGACGCTCGACCACCCACTGTTCTCACGCGATCCTCGCATGGAGTGCCCGTTTTCTATGGAAGAACTAGAAGCTGCGCTGGCTTTGTGCAGGCGTTCTTCAGCGCCAGGACCTGATGGCATTACGTACCGTGCCCTGTGTAACCTAGGAGACCAAGCTCGGAAGGCACTCTTGCTCCTATACAACGACTCCTGGCAGACGGGTATGGTTCCGCAGGAATGGAAGTCAAGTCGCCTCATTCCACTTCTCAAAGCTGGCAAGTCGCCTTTGGACATTTCCTCATACCGTCCTATCGCACTTGCAAGTTGCGTTGGAAAAACAATGGAAAGAATGATTTTAACACGTCTGGAATGGTACTTAGAGTACTATGAAATCTACCCAGACGCTATGACCGGATTCAGGCGTGGCCGTTCGTCAACAGACAACGTTGTTGACTTGGTAACATTTGCGCAACACCAGAAGGCCTGTAAACGACTATCTGCTGCTCTGTTTCTAGACGTTAAAGGGGCTTACGATAATGTCACCCATGAAGCCATCCTCGGCGCGTTAGAAGCAGTAGGGCTTGGTGGTAAGATATATATGTGGGTGTGCAGCTACTTACAGAGAAGATCATTCTACGTGCACACTGAGAATGGCCCGACATCCGAGCATTACGGTAGCCGAGGAGTGCCTCAAGGCGGAGTGCTTAGCCCGACGCTTTTCAATCTAACCCTCATTGGATTAGTTGACAACCTGCCAAATACCGTACGACTTTCCATCTATGCGGACGACATCTGCATTTGGGCATCAGGTGTAACACGACTTCAGCTTCGCGCTCGGCTTCAGAAGGCAGCCACAATGACATCTTGCTACCTTCGTCAACAAGGACTTGAAATTTCATGTGGAAAGTGCGCAATGGTGGCATTCACGAGGAAGCCAATGTCTGCTTACGGAATATCAATTAACAGACAACTTATACCATACAGCAGAAGTCACAAGTTCCTGGGAATCGTAATTGACAGAGACCTGTCTTGGACTCCGCACGTGAATTACGTAAAAAAGCGGCTGTCTGCTACCTGTCACCTGTTCAGGTTCCTTGCAGGAAAAAGTTGGGGAGTATCCATACACGGTATGTTACAGCTGTACATGGTGTTGTTCGTTGGATTCCTGCGGTACAGCCTGCCTGCAATATCCAACACCTGCAAGACTAACCTCCGTACGATTCAAAGCATTCAAGCTCAAGCCCTTAAGATATGTCTTGGCCTACCACGCAGTGCGTCAACGGCTGAAACCATTGCCATTGCCCAAGATTACCCAATCACGACGCACATTACCGTTGAGACAATGCGTACGCATCTCAGACACTATGCTAGGACCCCTTCCCACCACCTGGCGAGCCTCACTGCTGAAAGGCCCTGCTCGACATTTAGCGCTACTGTGAATGCACATCGTGAGTTGTTTACTTCAGGGTATGCACCTGCGGCCAAGCCAGTGCTTCCTCCGTGGTGTTTGAGCCGTCCACAAGTACATATAACGATTCCAGGACTACAGAAGAAATCAGATGTACCGGCCCCTGCTCTAAAACAACTGAGCTTACTCCTCTTGCATGAAAAGTACAGCAACCACGTGCACATCTATACCGATGGATCGACTACGTCGTCCAGTTCTGGTGGTGCGGTGGTTATACCAACGCGTGGAATAACACTGCGGTTCAAGACATCGCATGTCACGACCTCAACGGTGGCAGAACTAACGGCTCTGCGTCGTGCACTAGAATTCATTGATTCTGAAAGACCTACAAAATGGGCTGTGTTTTCAGACTCAAAACCGGCTTTACAGTGCATGCAGTCAGTTCTCCGACGCGGCTGTCATGAACAGTTGACATACGAAACCGTGAAACTTCACCATCACGTCCAACAAAAAGGCCACGAGGTTGTATTTCAATGGGTACCTGGTCATTGTGGAATCAGTGGCAATGATTCCGCAGACAACGCTGCTCGCACATCACACCAAGAAGAGCTCAGCGTTCCAATTCCACTTTCGAGGACAGACGCCGCAAGGCAGCTTCGACACCTGGCACGCAGTCTCTCACTGACCGAGTGGAACTCGCCAAACTTACGACTTACACGACTCCATCGATTAAACCCCTCACTGCAACTCCGACCTCCATTCGGACTTCCTCGACGTGAAGCTTCGCTTCTCTGTCGCCTTTGGTTAGGAGTTGCCTTCACAAAGGCATACTCTACATTAATTGGAGTGACCGACAGTGCAGCATGCGAGGCCTGCGGCACCGACGAAACTATTGACCACCTGCTGTGCCACTGTCCACGATATGCTCAAGAAAGACAAGATCTTGCTAACGCGCTAAAAAAACTGGACGATCGGACGCTTTCCGTGCAGGTGCTGCTGGAACACCGCCCCCATCGCTCGTCGGCCCATAAAGCGGTGAAGGCACTTTTGTGCTTCTTGAGGACGACGGGCTTGTGTCAACGTCTGTGACTATTAGTGCACTAACACACGCGTCAGCGAACTAACCGCTCATTTCCCGTCTTTCCTTCCCTCCTATCTCTCCCTGTCATCTTTCTGTTCCCTTTTCCCATTCCCCCGGTGTAGGGTAGCCAACCGGACGTTATCCTGGTTAACCTCCCTACCTTCTTCTTTTCTCTTGCTTCCTTCCTTCCCTTAGTTAATAGGCCCCTGAAGACTGTGAACAGGATAATTCAAGCCTACAAGTATGAAGGTCGCATTCAGGATGCACCCCGCGCGCCCCGCCCTAAAGCTACCACAGACGATGAAGACGCCCTCATAGTTGCAGCTGCTGTTCGTAACCCTTTCTTGCCAGCCCCAGCAATACGCGAGGACTTGGATTTGGACGTTTCGGACACCACTGTTCGACGTCGCCTGCGTACTGCGGGCCTTCGCAGCCGCGTCGCAGCGCAGAAGCCACTACTAACGGCGGCAAACAAGGACGCACGACGGCAGTTCGCTGAGCTGCACGAAGCATGGACATCAGAAGAGTGGGGTCGCGTCATCTTTCCGGATGAGTCGACGTTTTCGACGCGACAAGACCAAAGATTGCGTGTTTGGAGACTACCAGGCACACGGTGACGCAAACTTCCTGCTTTGAAAAGCAATTGTTTTAGTTAACGTCACAATGCCACGCAGGAACGACCCGGACAACGTGCAAGGTGTTTCTGCCAGTGGGAGATCGAGTGTGAACGTGTGGGGTGCTGTTTCAAGATATGGTTTAGGGCTCCTGCAACGTATACGTGGACACTTATCGTCGGAACAATACTGCAACATTTTGAACAATGTGCTGTTGCCATATGCGAGCAGTTTATTCCCAGACGGTGATTACCTGTTCCAACAGGACCGGTCACCGATACACACGGCGCGGGCTGTCAAGGAGTTCCAGGCGGAGCAGCACATGCAGCTACTGGAATGGCCTCCGAAAGGAGCGGACCTGAATGTGATAGAAAACGTGTGGGGCCGTCTGAAAGCTTCTTTGGCCAGGAAGCCCCTTTATTCCGCGACTTCGGACCAGTTGTGGGCGCAAGTCAGCAACGAGTGGGAAAGGCTGAAAGCCGATCGGGAATATGTTCGATCACTTTACGACTCGTTACCGTCCAGAATAGCTGCAGTCGTTGCTGTAAGTGGTCACATGACTCGCTATTAGATTTGCTCATGTTTTTATATTTGTTCTCATGGTCTTGTTTAACTTGAATTGCAAAAGTGCAATTTTCTAGAATAAAAAGTTTAATAATTATCCCTCTTACACTCACTTTTTTCCTTCACGCGCCAATCTTCAATCCAGATGGACTTTGAAATGCAGAAGGTATCAGCTCAGCGAACAAAAAATGCGGCTAGCAGACGACGAACAAGCGTATCGATGACGTGATGCGCGCGGTGGAAAGAGTGTTTCGCAAAGCACATGCTGCGCATGTGCAATGTTTCCAACGATGGCTGTTACGCGGCGCTGATATAGTGCCGTCGGCCACGCGCTCGCGTGTTCACCCTAACAGTGCTCACCGCTGTACCTTGACATAAGCCATTAGACGTGTTGACACTCACGACGCCAATAAATCTTTTCAGTGACGCCCGCATGCTTTTTGTTAATGTTTTCAATAATCCCACTCCATGCACGCGCAACGTTGTACCCCTGTATAGCACCACTGTACATGCCCCTCGTTTTTGATGTACTTTGACATGAGTCATTGTACGTGTTGACATCCATGACGACACGAAGCCTGTGCACGCCTGTGGTCATGGGCTACTCACGATTTACGAGCTTGTTTTCACAGCCTTGTTGTATTCACTTTTTTTCATAATTGCACTCTGTGCACGCGCAAGTTTCTATTTACGTGTTCGTTGTATTCTTTTTGCTTTGTATTTTCGTCCTTTTCACTTTGTATTTTTTCTTGTCTCTTTTCACCCTTACGGAAAAAAGGTATAAATTGAGCTCTGTATGCTTGTACACGCACTCTTGATGAAGGCCGGACCCCGGCCGAAACGTCAGTAAAGTCCTGTTATGTTTTGCCTACGTGCTTCTATTTTTTGAACTACTTCTGTGCCGGCTCCTGTTACTCTTTACTTAATCACCGATATATTATATATATATATATATATATATATATATATACATATATAACTGTCATAATATATTGCACGCGGGAGTGACAAACACAAACATATGAAGACAGTGTGCCGTGCGGTGGCGAAGAGGACAACGACTCTTGGCCAATACCCATGAGTGGGTATGTACTTTAAGGTCGTCATCATCATCATCGACACCGACTGGTGAACGTCGACAGTGGCGCCTCAAAAAGCGTGGCTCGAGGTAGCGTGGCCCGTGGCGTGAGCGGTGCGCGAGGTTCGGCGTTCGAAGGTACAGGGGCTTCCTCGCTGGGCGTCCGGCCCATAGGAGCTATCGCCGCCCGCGTCACTACGTCTGCACCCCAATCACAGCTAGTACCAGCTGAGAGGCCACCTCGTCCAGTTCTTCCGCTGGGCAACTGGTCCAGGAGGGCTGGCGGTCCTGAGCCTGGCTGATCGAGCGTTCGGGTGAGCGGCCACAGGGTTACCTCGTCCAGTTCTTCCGCTGGGCAACTGGTCCAGGAGGGCTGGCGGTCCTGAGCCTGGCTGATCGAGCGTTCGGGTGAGCGGCCACGGGGCTACCTCGCCAGCTGTGGACGTGACCTGGTGGGCTGCCGCAGTGTTCTCCGGAACACAAACCCCGCCATCGAGTAACCGGGCACGCGGAGGCTCCGGTACATCGACTGTGGCGCAGGGCCACCTGAGCTCCACGAGGCGATCTGACCCTGTAGTTAGACCCTGCTGTCCAACCAGCTGTCCGACACTGCTGCCCGAGACCGGTTCCCCGACGTCTCCGACATGGCGGCAACTACTTCTACATGAACTGTAGGCAGACTGAATTTAACTAATCTATATTAGCTGTATATCTTCTTGAACATATTTTGGGGAACTGTTGTATATGTGCTGTTTTAATGTATTACGTGTGTCCAATATACGTCTGATGTGTGTTTGTGCTTCGGCGTGCTGCTTCTATCTCTTTCTGGAGTGATCCTGCACCCAATAACATCACAAACTGGCGAGCCTGCGAGGATTTCGGCCTATTTTGATCATTGGATTGAGATGGCTAACGTGCCTAAAACGTATGAAGGTCTACGAGATAACATGATCTCTGAACAGTTTCTGCTTTGTTGTCAACCAAAGCTAGTGATTTTCTTGAAGGAGCGAGAGTGCAAATCCCTTGACGAACTTGCTAGCCTAACAGATCGTTTTCTCGAAGCCCAGAATTTGTCAAACCCAGGAAAAGGTCTCGATAGCACAGAGGATTCCAGTGGGAAAACCATTGAAGCTCCCAGGAAACCGCAACTCAAGTGCATACTCTGCCAAAGGTTTGGACATTTGGCACCTGACTGCCGTAACCCACCTAAGCATACGGAAAAGTGTAAGTTATGTGACCGAACGGGACATACAGCTGACAATTGCCGAAATCAGTACGAGGAAAACAAACCGAGTTCTTCCTGTGCACTTACCGAATCTCAACCAGTTCGGACTCGTCCAGTGAAAGCATCAAAGCGTCCAGGAAAGAAGACTCGCCGATCAAGTTACAGCGACGACGAGAACCCTGGGAATACTGTACCTTTCCTCGTCGACTTGATGCCAGTGGTTGAAGGCCGACTGCTAGGAAGAAATGTTCAAGTATTACGAGATACCGGTTGTAATACCGCAATTGCCAGACGAGAACTTGTTCCAGAGGTGTATATGACGGGAAAAACAAACAACGTGGTTCTTCTAGACGGCTCAACAAACTACCTGCCTGAAGCTGTCATACAAGTGAACACACCGTACTTTACAGGCAAATTAACAGTGGCTTGCATGGACGAGCCCCTCTACGACCTTGTTCTGGGAAATCTTCCAGGCGTCAGAGGACCATACGATCCGGATTCTGACTGGAAGCACCCCGTTACTCCCAACGAGGAGTCGGCGTCGATAGGAATGAAGCCGACTAAGGCGCCCATGAAGCCTCAGCACGTGTCGAGCATGGCTAAAGCCAAAAATGAAGAACCCAAGATTCGTCCCTTGTGCGTTCCGACAATTGTCTTTCGTGACGTAACTAAAGGGCAACTCATTGAAGAACAACGGAAAGACTCGACACTGAAACATATTTTTGCCAAAGTGAGCAAGTTGTTTAACTCCGGAAAGGGTCACAGCTACGAATACATCGAAGAAGAAGGTTTGCTGTATCGCCTTTACCGCCTAGCTACTGGCAGAACATTTAAGCAGGTGGTCATCCCGAAAGCATTTCGACATGGCATATTAGAAGTGGCACATGAAAGCATCATGGCAGGACATCAAGGTATAAGGAGAACAACCGATCGTGTCCTACAAGAATTTTATTGGCCAGATGTACACGGAGACGTAAAACGCTTCGTGAAGTCGTGCGACAAGTGCCAAAGGACAACCCCTAAAGGGAAAATAGGAGTCGCCCCACTGGGTAACATGCCTGTGATCCGTACACCTTTTGAAAGGGTGGCTGTCGATTTAATCGGGCCCTTTTCACCAAAGTCGGACCGTGGGAACCGATATGTTCTTACGTTGATCGACTTTGCCACTCGTTATCCCGATGCTGTGGCACTCCCCGCAATCGACGCAGTTCGTGTTGCAGAAGTACTGATCGAGATTTTTTCTCGCGTCGGTTTGCCAAAAGAAATAGTCACTGACCAAGGAGCAAGTTTTACCTCAGAATTGATGAAAGAGGTTAGTCGACTGCTCTCAGTGAAGCTACTCAAGACGACACCCTACCATGCGACGGCAAATGGTCTGGTCGAGAAGTTTAACGGCACCCTGAAGATGATGTTGAAGAGAATGTGCCAAGAGAGACCGCGATCTTGGGACAGATACCTTGCCCCTTTGCTTTTTGCATATGGAGAAGTCCCACAGGCAAGCCTCGGGTTCTCTCCCTTTCAGCTTATTTACGGCCGGCACGTCCGAGGACCATTCACTGTATTGAGGGAACTATGGACGAACGAGGAACTAGATGCAGAAACGCGAATGACATACAATTATGTCTTTGATTTGCGCAATCGCCTGGAGGAGACATGCAAGATCGCACATGCACAGCTGGAGAAAGCGCATGGCAAACAAAAAACCAACTATGACAGGAAACGTTGCCCTAGGAAATTACGTCCAGGCGACAAAGTACTCATTTTGTTGCCAACTGACGCAAACAAACTTCTAATGCAATGGAAAGGGCCATTCCAAGTCATTGAACGAAAAAATGACGTTGATTACGTTATTGAAGTCTCTGGAAAGAACAATATCTTTCATATAAATATGCTAAAAAAGTACGAAGCACGTGAACCTACACAAACGATTGTTCGCCTGCCTGAGGAGAGCCACAAGTCAAATTGTAAGGCTTCCCGTGGTTTCCAACCTCAGCGTAGTCCTCCAAGGAAACCAGGAAGGATCGTGGGAGCCAGCGACATGGTCGGGTGTAGGCCCGAGTGTTAACATACCTGCTGAGAGCCACGTGTCGGAGCGTAAGGCTTCGCGTGACCCCAAGCCCCGCGTCTACCTTCTTTAACTGACACCGAAGCAACATCGTTCCAGAGCCTGACCATTTCTCGCCGAGCTGCTGCAGCGACGGAGCCAGCGTCCCATTGATAGTGATCTGTGCAAACCAATCGTACTCCCCTGTGAGACGCTTTGGTAACGGAACTACACTTTGTGTTTTATTTCGTACTTTAACTGTGCGCAATGACCTGTGAACAATTTGTGCCTTGTGCTCATATGAGTAATCGGGCAAACGTACAGGACATTATCCTTTTTTTTCATCCCGCGTCCTTGTGTTAGAATAGTTGTGAACAACTTTCTCGAAAAGGGGGGTATTGTCATAATATATTGCACGCGGGAGTGACAAACACAAACATATGAAGACAGTGTGCCGTGCGGTGGCGAAGAGGACAACGACTCTTGGCCAATACCCATGAGTGGGTATGTACTTTAAGGTCGTCATCATCATCATCGACACCGACTGGTGAACGTCGACAGTGGCGCCTCAAAAAGCGTGGCTCGAGGTAGCGTGGCCCGTGGCGTGAGCGGTGCGCGAGGTTCGGCGTTCGAAGGTACAGGGGCTTCCTCGCTGGGCGTCCGGCCCATAGGAGCTATCGCCGCCCGCGTCACTACGTCTGCACCCCAATCACAGCTAGTACCAGCTGAGAGGCCACCTCGTCCAGTTCTTCCGCTGGGCAACTGGTCCAGGAGGGCTGGCGGTCCTGAGCCTGGCTGATCGAGCGTTCGGGTGAGCGGCCACAGGGTTACCTCGTCCAGTTCTTCCGCTGGGCAACTGGTCCAGGAGGGCTGGCGGTCCTGAGCCTGGCTGATCGAGCGTTCGGGTGAGCGGCCACGGGGCTACCTCGCCAGCTGTGGACGTGACCTGGTGGGCTGCCGCAGTGTTCTCCGGAACACAAACCCCGCCATCGAGTAACCGGGCACGCGGAGGCTCCGGTACATCGACTGTGGCGCAGGGCCACCTGAGCTCCACGAGGCGATCTGACCCTGTAGTTAGACCCTGCTGTCCAACCAGCTGTCCGACACTGCTGCCCGAGACCGGTTCCCCGACGTCTCCGACATGGCGGCAACTACTTCTACATGAACTGTAGGCAGACTGAATTTAACTAATCTATATTAGCTGTATATCTTCTTGAACATATTTTGGGGAACTGTTGTATATGTGCTGTTTTAATGTATTACGTGTGTCCAATATACGTCTGATGTGTGTTTGTGCTTCGGCGTGCTGCTTCTATCTCTTTCTGGAGTGATCCTGCACCCAATAACATCACAATAACACTCTCTTTATTCTTCGTCTTCCTTGCCTTCCTACTGTTCCTATGCACGCCGTTACATATATACAGGGTGTCCCAGCTATTACGCAGCACGATTTAAAAAAAGAGGGACGGCGGTACGTGAAGCAAGCCTACTGCGTATTGTTTCTAGTGCAGTGTAGTAGCCGCTAGTACCTTTTTCGTTACTGAGATTCAATTAGGTGATTGTACCTATTTATCTAACTCGATAATTACTGTCCGAATTATCAAAGTGTCAATGAGAAGATTGTAGCACAACATGAAAAACTCCCCATAGTTTTCTGTTGCTCAATACGTGCTACATAAATGTGTTTTTCCGAGCCTCAGGGAAGCCTGCGAATACACGCAAAATGGCTCGAGCGGCCAGTCGCGCGGCAATTCTGCCTCTATTCGCGGGCGTTTTCGCGCTCGGAAAAATACATTTATGTAGGAGGTATTGAGCAACAGAACGCTGTATCGGAAGTTTTTCATGTTGCTCTACAATCTTCTCATTGACACTTTGATAATTAGGACAGTAATTATCGAGTTAGATAATTATTTACAATTACCTAATTAAATCTCAGTGACGAGAAAAAATACTGGCGGCTACTCCACTGTACTGGAAACAATAGGCACTAGGTTTACTTCGCGTAACGCCTTTCCTCTTTTTTGAAATAGTACTGCGTGATAGCTGGGACACCCTGTTTATATATATATAGATATATCGAGCTCCCCTTTCGTATCCAGCTAATTCAGCCGAGATTATTAGTAACGTTGGCGTCAAACTAGTCTTCTTTCTGGGGTTTTACGCGCCAGAACCAGTTCTGATTATGAGGCACGCCGTAGTGGAGGGCTGCGGATTAATTTTGACCACCTGGGGTTCTTTAACGTGCACTACAACGCAAACACACGGGCGTTCTTGCATTTGGCGTTCATAGAAATGCGGCCGCCGCGGCCGGGTTTCGATCCCGCGATCTCGTGCTCAGCAGCGCAACGCCTTAGCTGACTGAGCCACCCCGGCGGGTAGGCGTTAAGCTAGTCAATCGACCACTTGTACTGCTGGCTTCAAGCATTGTGCGCCTTGGTGGCATTGGTCCCGACTAGTGAGATATTAATAGAATGATTTTGCGACATTTCCGACATATTGCCAGCCATGAGAAAACAAGGCTAAAGGCAGAACGGCGGCACCATATTAGTGTGAGCAATCACTGTAGTTTTCTTTCTAACATGAAGAACAAGTCAAACAAGAAAGCACGTGCCAACGTATGCCTAATTTTGTTTATGTGACTTCCACCAAGCCTTATACAAAAAAAAAATAGCGACCAAGCTTTATTCGAATAATTCAAACGTTTAGCGATTTATAGCCCAGGCCTAGCGTGAACGTTTACACAGTTTTGGCAAACATATCTTGTGAACAGCAATAAATTATTTAAAAGTGATAATTTGGTGAAAGATCTCAACGGCAGGCAGTGTAAAAGGTTAAAAAATGTACCCTTTGTAATTGGGCAGACTGCCGTCATGGAGTGCTTCCGGTAGCAAAGGAATTTTTTAGTTATTATCATATTGTCGCGACGATATTCGCAACTGCATTGCAGAGGCGGCTTTTGTTTTTGCATTTTTATGCATCAATAAACTCTGTATTTCCGACATTTTCCTTATGTGACCATTATTCTCGATGGGTATTATAATGTGTCTAAAAATTTGCACAGTGGTTTTTCTACTTGATAAGAGACATCTCAGAGCCAAACAACCCATTTTATCCCAGCATTATATGGTTGCTTTATCATCAGAATATTGGGAACTAAGTAGAAGCATTTTAAGAGGAATTTTAAGAAGAACTTACTTGCTATCTTTGTTGTAGAAAAATGCTCGTGCCATGAGCCCAGCGCCTATGGTTGCCGGTAAACTCATTCGTTTTTCTTCGGGATACTCCATCTCTCTCTAGAAAATGAATTTAAAAAATGTGCTAGCGTTTAGACATGTGCAAACGTTTGTGCTAGCGCTTAGACATGTGAAGTTAAACTTCGAAGAACATCCTATAGAACCTTTTGCGGACGTATTACCGAGAGCCGAAACGGTATTTAAAATATTAGGTTATCGTTAGTTCGCGAAAACGACAGGGCGCATTTGGCCTTCGTCAAATTTAGTGATGCCACCGCACCACTGTAACAATCCAGCTGCAATGCTTTGAACAGAGCCCCATACTTCAGAGTACGAGGTAGCGTTTGCCACAGTGGTCTGATGGAATATTGCGCCGTTTTAGTTTAACGTTAGCATAATAACAAGGTTCAGGGAAATAACGGTTCCGCACACGAACTATCCAGACACCGAGGCTTAGTATGACGTGAGCACGCATTTTGATTGCGGGACGCTATTCAATTGCGTTTATATTTTGGATGCTTAGTACGCATAAGTGGATTTATCTGTACATCAAGCTTTGCGTGTGCGTCCGAAAAGTGCGAGAGGCAGCGCATGACCGCCGTAAGTACGCTGCGTTGGTACTTTCTACATCTGCCGATTAGTAAAGCCTGCCGTCCATGGCCTACGACATCGCCTGATCTGAGAAGTTATGTACCGTCGTGCTTTGCTCTCGACTTCGCCAACAGGTGGCACTGTCATCCCAGAAGTTCGTGTATGCTGACGAAACAGCGCTACTAGCGGACATTGCAAGGAATTCGCTGATACTTGCGAACATACACGGCACTGCAGCGGCGAATCTAGGCTTTAAGTTTAGCACTGCAAATGGAATTATGATGAATAATGACAAGACGAGTGGTGACATGGTATCAATTAATCAAGAAATTATACTCCCAGAATGGAATGGAAGTGGAATGCAGCAGTGATGAAACGCGGAAACCTTTGTGGTTACAATAAATATGAGGTGGTGCAAGGAAGTTGGAAAGGGACTAATGGTGCCATTTTTAATGGTTGCAGATGCTATTCGGTGCTATAAATGACTAATCTATGTGTTGGAGATTAACCAGAAGGAGGTGGTCCGAGAGATTTTGGGAACCTACGCTGAAACCACAAACGAGACAGCGCGAGGTGAGATGGGTTGGGCTTCTTTTAAAGTCAGAGAAACGCAGAGCAAGACTAAATTTGAAAAAAAAACTTGGCTACATGGAATGAAATAACTGACCTGCTAAAGTGCACTAATATCTGTACCTCAAAAAATTAAGTATGGAATGGAGGAATGGGCGAACAGTGCTGCCAGTAAAATACAGGTCAATTGAAGATGTAAATATAAACGCAGGACTCATGAAACAGAAGTGAAAAAAATCACAGAGACCTAATTGAGGCGCAATGGATACAAACAAGAAAGACCAGGGAAATTTACAAGACGATGCTTTGAAAAGAATGCACGATGACGCCAGTATTACAGCTACGCATAGACGTAGGTTGCAAGACTACGGCATGCGAAGAGCGGAATCAAGACAAGTGTGTGACTGCGATATTGTGACTACTCTAACGAGGATGGCGTGACGACGAAGGCACGAGGATAGCCGGATAACGGTGCTGGAGTGAAGACAACGGAAAGACCATGATGACATCACGATGAAGATATGGCAAAGAATGCACGATGGCTGTATGGCGACTGTATGGCACGACAACAAGTCCCTGATGAGAGTCGGATGACATAGCGTAAGTGACGGCGATGCCCTGACCACGACGGCATCATGGCCACGAGCACATGCCTAGAGGCCCAAGCTATTGAGCAACTTAGGACACTGAGTCGGCGTAAAAGGCGCGACGTTGACGTCATTAGGAGAGTGAGAATACGAAGCAGGAATGACGACAACGAAAGGACCACGGCGGCATCCCGATCATCCCGGCATCCCGACCCAGTCACCTAAGTTGCTAGACAACTTGGCACCTGGTTGAGCGCAAAAAGATAGATAGATAGATAGATAGATAGAGATGCTCAAAATGGCTGAAGTAGGCAAAGTACTAATCGCACCAGCAAAGAGGAAGCATCCATCATCATCATCAGCCTATATTTACGTCCACTGCAGAACGAAGGCCTCTCCCTGCGATGTAGAATTACCCCTGTCTTGCGCGTTCAAATTTCCCACCTTCATCACCCGACCTAGTTTCCTGCCGTTTTCGAATGCGCATCCCTTCTCTAGGTATCCATTCTGTAACTATGATGGTCCACCAGTTATCCATCCTATGAATTACACGGCCTGCCCAGCTCCATTTTTTCCCTCTAAATGTCAACTAGAATATCGGCTATGCCCGTTTCCTCTCTGATCAACACCGCTATCTTCCTGTCTCTTAACGTTAGGCCTAACATTTTTCGTTCCATCCCTCTTTGTGCGTTTTCTTTAATTTGTTCTCGAACTTCTTTGTTAACCTCCAAGTTTCTGCCCCATAAGTTAGCACCCGTAGAATGCAATGATTGTACACTTTTCTTTTCAACGACAGTAGTAAGCTCCTAGTCAGGTTCTGGCAATGCCTGCCATATGCACTCTAAACCAATTTTATTCTTCCGTAAATGTCTTTCTCATGATCGGGGTCCCCTTTGAGTAATTGGCCTAGATAAACGTACTAGCGATGTACCACTAGCAATATGCCACTCTACAACGACGAAATACGTCCCTTAATTTTTTTTAGATACTGAGTCGTGTATACCCACGTCACAAGGTTAAAAAACATGTAAGTCCCCTATTTTCTTCCCTTCATTACTGTTGGCTTCTTATTGTTGTGACTAATAGTAATTGGGTCCCTCAGTTCCCTTTGCTCTGGCTCATTGCGTTCAAAGAGTGTCGACTTCATTGTGTATTCTGTACTAAACGAGCCTATATTGGTACAGATGCCTGGTTCCAAAGTTCAGCTGCAGCGTGACGCCCGAGATCATAAGGATGTTCTACATCCGCCGCCCTGACCTCGAGTGGCGCTGGCTAATGCTCCGGGGGCGGGATCTTGTGCTCATGTGTGCATAGCCAATAATTTGAACGAGGAAGCAACCGTTGGCGTAGCTTAATTGGCAGAGCAACGAACACGTAATTAGAAAGGTGTGGGTTCAATTCACGGCCGGCAAGCTGTTTTTTCGACCGCTGTCTTTTTCCATAACCTCATAATTTCTACACAACATTTACGAACAACAAAACTTTTTTGCCTATTATTTTTATCCTCAATTAACTGTTGGCTTCATATGGTTTTTGCCTAATAACAATTGTGCTACTCGATTCACCTTCTTCTCATTCATTATAAGTTCGGGTAACCTTATTTGGGTTTCTTTCTTGCTCCCGAAATGCACCCTCGTTAATTTAGTACATTACGTTCCATATGAAGGTGTTCCTGAAGTTCGCCATATCGGATAGGGAGTAAGGCTTCCCTATCGCCTTGTTTAAAATTCACTAAATGATTTATAGAGACCAGTGACCCGACATCTACTGTGCTACTGTTATGTCGGGTAGATGGCATAACCGCCGCGATGATGCTTGTGAGTCTGTTTAATAGATTGCGTAACTGCTGTGGTGATGGCTTTGAAGCATATACAGTTAGACAATTCAGCCACATGTAATTTACTTCTACAATGCTCCAACCAATAATTACAATTGAGTCCTAAATCGCGTTCTCCAGTGCTGTTAAATTGGAAATAGTAATATGCGTTGACATTAACTAAATCTCCTTGCTGAAATGAGAGTAAGCGATGCCATTTCAACTTGCGCTTAAGTTCCTAGCATTTCCATCCCAATACACGGTGCAGGACTGGTACCTGCCGAATACTTACATGGTAAATGTAGTGATGACCAGGCCTTTGCGTAACTTCCCCAAGAAGCGCCCGATATGCCGTTGGCATTTTGGGTGTACCGAGAGCCATTTCTAGGTTTCGTAAGCGTTTGAAAAAAAAAACGAGTACCGTTTCCTTTTTCTTCCAAAGTTGGGAACAACCTAGTTATCGCACGTGTGCTAGCAAGGCGAGTGGCTTCACCGAATGAATACCGAAGCCCTTGGCAATAGCATGATCGTTACCAAAGAATAGGGTAATTTCTCAACTTTGACGTATGCTGACAGTTCCCTAAGCCGCGGCGCCCACATACGCGGAGCTAGTAGGCGCCGCTTCCTGACAGCGATATAGATTTCCGTAGACATATTTGCAGCAATAATGCAATTTATCGAGGCCTTGAATAGAGCGGCAATCTGCCGTACTATCACGGCTACAATATTCCTATAATATCCTACCTCTGCAACATGCTTCGTGCTTGAGACAGCACAGCTCTTAAAAAAGACTTGGTAACTCAAAATATTCACTCACATTTATAGCTTGTATTTAACCATATTGCCAACCAAGTCATTCCTACGGTACTCCCACATTTTAGTACAACTGGCAGTGGCATGATGCCAAAGAAGGCCGCAGTGCTGTTCGCAATGGTGTATGAATATCCATAAAGAACAAAACTGTAGCTGGAACCCACGCTGTGAAGGTGGTTGGACAGCGAAGCTGTAAACGACACCAACAACGATTACCCATTTTGACGTCACTTGAATTAACACACGTGGCTCTACAAAGAGTGAAACCAGAGACAAGTGAAATGTACTGAACGACAGCCTTTATTACTTCACAACATTATATTGCCGCTGTTCTTCGGGCGTCTTTACTTGCCGTCGTCTACCTATGATAGCCTGGAATGAACTAAATGAGTGGCTAGACCATGGTGACATCACTACGTGATTTCTCTGCTGTTTCTTTTCTCTCCTTATCATTTCTTCCCATTTCCCCTCTCCAAGTGTAGGGTAGTCAACCGGGCACGTCCTTGGTTAGTTTCCTTACCTTTCCCTCTTTGTTTATCTCTCTCTCTCTCTCTCTCTATGCTCTTGGGTACTTTTCCTCTCGGAGTATCTTACGCAACCGTAATCTTTACCGGGAAACACATGCGGGAGAAGGAATGTGCTTCGCATTATTCGCAGACGCCATTAGTGTACATTATACGGCTTGCGCTTCACTCGAGGATTTTGATTGATGCCAACCCCTTCCGAAGCAGCTGCAAAGTTTACCGGAACGCGTCGGAGTGTGTTCCCATTGTTCACACGCGCCTTATCATCCATCACGTGGTTTTTGATGCTTGTTTTGTGGTTTTTTCTTTTGAAAACGAGTGCTGAGCTGCACGCTGTGAAACCATCATTTTTTTTTCTTTAATTCCCGCAGCAATTTGGTCTTTATGGACGCCTTTCTTACTGGTTTAATTTTATTAGTCATTACAGTTAGCACGAGTTAAGTCGTAGGCTCGGTTTGAGCGGTGAATTAAATTTTATGCGTAAGTGTCAAATGACCCATTGAGCGAAATGCAGCTCCACTAACGTGAAACCTGGGGAGGTGCGAAGCATGCAGTGATTCACCGCAAATGGGATCATACTGCCTTAAGCAATGGCTCATAACCCCGTCAACGCGGCCTCCCCATTACGACAACAGAAGAGAAGTGAAATTCTACGCTAGAAAGATAAGCGGCGACGCAGACACATGTGGAATACGACGACGAGGTCGACGAACACGGGAGCGCTTGGCATGCGGGATGCTCGGAACGCGCTCGCGCCGAACGCGTGCCACTTGCTTACTGTCACAACGACCGGAGGCGGGAGCGCGTGCTGCTTGCTTAGCGTGACTGCGTTGACAGGAGACGCCGACAGCCCGAGCGCATAAGCTGCTTCGCACCTAACACAAGCAAAACACAACGGAAACACCAGCGAATAACTGCTTTGCACTTCCCCAGCTTTCACGTCTGTAGAACTGCATAAACCGCCGAGTTTACCAAGGCCACTGTCCCGGACAGAAACCCATTTTTTTGTCCACCTTCGCCTGTGCGCAACGCTAGCGTTTTAAGCTGCACAGGAGGCAAGCGTCATGTGGATGGGGTTTTCGCAAGTAAACTAGCAGAGCGCGCCGCTGATGTTATGGTAGAAAAGCTAGAAAGCGGTTTGTGGTTGGGTTTCCTCGTAACAGAATTATGTTTTCTCGTACATTCAGACTACATTCCGACGCTATCATGTCCATAGGGTGTAGTTAAATCGTACTTTACGATTTTTCTGACGGCTTTTACTTTGAGATATTCCACTTTTCTTCACTAACGCCTTGCGCCACGCGGAGGGCCTATGTGATCGGGGTGGTTTGGGATGAATATCTCCGCCATGGACGCCGATGCTTCCACCATAGAAGAAACGAATTTAACAAGAGCGGACACTCCCACAGAGCTCAGCGGCCGCATTGACTGCATCGCGCCAAGCGGTCGTTATCAATACCTAAACCACACTTCCGGCTTCGGTTTCAGACCACGTCTCAAGGAGGTTTTAGCTCCCGCGCACTTACTTCGTTGGGATAGTATAAAATAAGTACGAATGTTTCGTCACATTGCTGATCGAACTCATTCCTTGGTTATATATAACCTCGTTGTGAGGGCATTAGGGGTTTCTTGAAATAAATAAATAGTATCTTGTTTTTCTTTCTTTCTGGGGTTTTACGTGCCAAAAACCAGTTCTGATTATGAGGCACGCCGTAGTGGAGGGCTCCGGATTAATTTTGACCACCTGGGGAAATAAATATTATCGAAAAACCGGCGAGGACATAGCATTCAACATAAAGAGTTCCGTGCAGTTTGGTCAACGCATTTTCAATTCGTGAAGTGAATTATAGTGAAACAGAAGCAAATTGAAGCGGCAGGCGTTCGTGGACGATGAAATAATTGTGCCTTTTTTTTTTTGTCCACGACGGGCAGTGTTAGCATGGCAACGCTCATGCCAATGTGCGCATGCATGCACCCATTCAAGAACAAGCCCGGCCCGATCCGAGCCCACTACCTCAAACTCAGGCACGACCCGAAGCCCGGAGCTTCAGGCCCGGGCCCGCTGGGAGGGCTATTTTACCCTGCGAAGATCGCGGTTCGGTTCGGTTTGGTTAGGTTAGGTTAGCCGTTACGCCGTTTCTTCATTCACCTTTTCCTCGTACCCTTTCCTTCTGTTCATAGCTAGCATAGCGATTAGGGTGGGCGGTGAATGATGCGGCTTCTCCGTTGTGTGGCAGTGCACTGCTTGATCGATGAAAAAAAC
>NC_051162.1:150578496-150638495 GCF_013339745.2 Dermacentor silvarum
CATGTAGACATTCCCGAGGCACGGCATGCATCTGAGGTCGTCGACGTATAAAGAGTGCATAATGTTGGACGGTATAACCGAATTTATGGAATTCATCTTCACCACGAAAAGAGTGGTGCTTAATACGCAACCCTGTGGGACGCCATTTTCTTGAACAAAGACTCGGGACAGTGTTGCGCCCAGACGGACTTGAAATGTTCGGTTTGACAGAAAATCAGCCAGACAGTTCAGCATCCTGCCACGTATTCCTAGTGTAGCTAGATCTTGTAAAATGCCATACCTCCATGTGGTGTCGTAAGCTTTTTCCAGGTCGAAAAACACCGCTAGCAGTGCTGTTTGTAAAGGAATGCCTTACGTATGGTATGTTCAAGACGGACAAGATGGTCAGTTGTTGAGCAGCCTTTCTTGTAACACACTGGTGAGTATCGAGTAAGTTATCTGTTTCAAGAACGTATGTTAGCCTTATATTTATTATGTTTTCGTACGATTTTGCGAGACAACTTGTTAGTATAGCTGCTGGGAGTATTTGGTGACTTTCCCGCTTTTAAGAAGGGAACAATAATGGCCTTTTTCCACTCTGCAGGCATTTTACCCGTTTCCCAGATCATGTTGAAAAAACGCAACAAGGCCTCCAGGCTTTCTGGACAGGTGGGCCAGCATAGTATAATGTATTTTGTCAGGAACCCGGTGCTGTTTTCTTACCCGAACAGATCACTCTGTTTATTTCATGGAGCGTTAAAGGGACATTAAACGGTCTGTCTGAACTTCCCGTTGTCGGGAGCTTTTGCTTTTCTGCGGACTGTTTGTGTTTAAGAAATGTGCGGAATAGTTTGCCGAGCTAGATATAGTGTAGAAGTGTGGCCTAATATGTCTGCTTGTTCCTGTAGACTTGTTTGCGTGCCTGGAGTTGAGAGTACGGGGATCGTGTAGGAAGCATAGTCGCCCCTAAACTTGTGAACCTGATCCCACATTCTCTTGGATGTTATTGAACTGTTAATCGATGAGATATAGTTTTTCCGTGAATTTCGTTCTGCTTGCCTACGGATATACCTCGCCTTTGCTTTCGCTTTTTGAATGATAACAGATTATCTTGGGTTGGGTACCTTCGGAAGATACCCCACGCTTTGTTTTGCAATTTTTTAGCTTCTGTGCATTCGTTTGTCCACCAGGGTTTTAGTTTTTTTCTTAAGAATCCTGAAGATTGGGAATAGCCTCTTCCGCCGCCGCAACTATGCAAGTAGTAATCCTCTCATTCGCTTCGTCTATGCTTAGGTCATCTAAGCTCAGTTTGTCTAGACTAGCTTTTTCGGTGAAGAGAGGCCAATTTGCAAGGTGAAGTTTCCAACGGGGTGGTCTAGAAGGTAGGATAGGTAGCTTGGATGTTGGTTTTATGATTGCAGGCATATGGTCACTACCATAGGGATTATCTATAATACTCAGTGGAAATCACTATAGAGAGACGGGGAGCACAGTGCTAGATCCAGACAGCTCATAGCTCCTGTGCTTGGAGAGCAGTAGGTTGCAGCACCGGTTTAAAAGGCATACGTCATTTGCAAGGATAAAATCTTCAAGTGTTTGTCCCCTGGTGTCGTTTGTTTTACTACCCATAGCGTGTTATGTGCGTTAAAATCACCCGCGATTAAAAAAGGTTGAGGTAGCTGGTTTAAAATTAACTCTAGGTCTTTTACGGTAAAATGTAATTGTGGTGGAATGTATAGCGAGGAAATGGTGATGGTTTTGTGCGCTAAAATGGTGACAGCAACAGCTTCTATGTGACTGTTAATGGCAATCTCTAGCTGCGATACCTGCCTGCAGAACAATGGCTACACCACCCGAAAGCCGGCTCGCCTGGGTACGGTCACGCCGTACCACAGTGAAGCCTTTTAAAAAATTTTTTTTTTCGCCAAGGTTTGTTTCCTGCAAGCACAAGGCCGCAGGAGAGAAGTTACTTAGCATGTCTTTGATGTCACCTAAGTTGCGTAATAGACCTCTGCAGTTCCAGTGGATAATAAAAGCCATTTTGAAACTGAAAGATAAAAAATTTCATTACGATTGAATAAGATAAGGTGTTAGGTGACATGGATGTGGAGAAGGCTAATACAAAGGAGCAATAACCCTTAGGGTATCACTTTCTTAAATAGTGTGGTTATTGGGACTTTGTCCCTCTTTGCGCGCTCGAGAGAGCGCTTGTCCTTCGGCGTCAATGACACCGTGGTTTTTGCGTCGACCTCCATCGCTCTCTCAGAGGCGCTGGAGGATCGAGAGGTGGGCGCCGGGACACGTGTCTCGGGCCGTGGAGTTCGATTGAGTTTAGGGCCCAGCGGGACTGGCGTCTGCGGGCCCTTCGAAGAGGATGGAGCAGCACTGGCTGCTGCCACCACGGGGGCAGGAGGGGTCACTGCGGTACCACTGTGCGTGGGCTCGGAGGACTCCCGAGGCTCTGTGACGCTGCCCCACCTGCGTCACTCGGCATAACTTCTTCTAGAAAGGTAAGACAGTCGCTTTCTTGCTTCATAGAACGAGATTTTTTCTTTCACAGTTAGTGCAATTACTTCCTTTTCTTTTTTCCAGCAAGGGCAGGACCGCGAGTAGGCTGGATGGTCCCCTTTGCAGTTGACACAGTGTAGAGAAGAAGTGCAATTGTCAGATTGATGGTCATTGGAACTGCATTTAGCACAGGTTGTTTTTCCTCGGCATGCGTGTGAAGCATGTCCAAACCTTGACACTTGAAACATCGTCGGGGGTTCGGGTATATGGTCTGACATTTACTACTTACGTACCCTGCGTTTAGAGAGGTAGGCATTTCGCTTGTTCCAAAGGTGAGTATGACATGTTTTGTCGGAATTTCTTGATCATTTCTGCGGATGACAATCCTTTGTACTTTTGTCACGTTTTGTTCCTGGAAACCCTCCAGCAGTTCCTCATCGCTCAAACCAAGGAAGTCCTCCTCGGATATCACACCCGGCTTGATTTAGAGTTCTGTGGGCTGAAATTGTAACTGTGGCATCGCCAATACTGGTAAGTTCCGAGAGCTTTTGTACTTGGTCTTTGTCATTTAGTTCTAGGAGGAGGTCCCCGCTAGACATTTTTGAGGCTTTGTATGTCGGTCCAATTTTGTCTTCTAGGCACTTGGCCACCAGGAAAGGAGACAGTTTTCTCACGGGTGTGTTGTTCTCACTATGGACTACATGGTACTTGGGGAATGCTGGGTGTTGCTCCGAAAGGAGAACTGGAATGTTGCTTCGGTGCGGCCTCTTTTCAGAGGCCGATCATAGACGACAGAGGTTTGCGCTGCCATAAGAAGGGGTATGTGTTCGGCAACAGCGCCGACCACCCACCACAGAGCCCAACGAGGGGACGCGCGGCAGAGCTTGTACACAAGTCTGCACGACGCCAATCGTACGCCGCTACTATAACCTAATATGGTGTACCCAAGGTAGGATAGCCCACAAGGTTAACCCTTGCCGCCAGCGAAAAAGGAAGTAAGTGGAAGAGAGTAGAAGACAGGAAAGACCAAAGGTGTGAGAGAGAGACGCAGATTTGAGGAGAGAGACAGGAAAAGGCGACTGCCGATTTCCTCCAGGTGGGTCAGTCTGGAGGTGCCGTCTATGTGAAGCAGAGGCCGAAGAGGTGTGTTGCCTCCGCCGGTGGCCTTAAAGGTCCGAGCACCGAGCATCGGCTCAACCCCCAGGATCCCCCTTTCCCCAGACACGGCTAAGCCGCGCACGGTTAGACGCGGGAGGGTCCAACCCTCGTGTGCTTGGGTACGTGGTGGCGCAACTCACCAAACGCCTGCTTGCGCAGACGCCCCTGCGGGGATACAAATGGTGCATTGTTGAGCTAGCTATAAATTAAACAGGGTAATAAATGAGTAGATGTGTATATAGTTGGGTAAGTTCATATTTATTTAAGATTGTGCTGACTAGATACACATGACTAGATAGCACATACAAGGTGTTTTTTTAGCTGCACGAAACTTTTGAAATTAGAAAAATGTGAATCTTGGTCACATTATTTACCATTCGAGTGTACGGATTGGCAACCTCTAGATACAGAGCAATTTAGTCACTTAAGTGTGTAATTAGTGAAGTTAAGCTAATTAACTTTCTAATTATCAACTATAGGTGGCTACAGCAATGAGTACTTTGGGGCCCTTTGTCGACGCTACCTATCCCAACGATCAAATTTTGAATGGCAGAGTTCATGTGGGAGCACACGAACAATTAGTTCCCCTTGGCAGGCTCCTTGAAACTGAAACTGGCCGCAAAAAGAGCGCAAAAAGAGCCCCCCCCCCCTCTCCGCCTTTCGTCACGTCTCCGACGTCACCGCCGGTCCATGGCCCAACGAGCAGCTTGCGTTATCTCCTTGCTGTCTGCGGCGTTGGCCTAGCGCTTCAATGCCGGTGCACCGCCAAATTTACTTCGTCATTCAGTCAGGCACAACGTTCCGCTATGGCGCCAACCCTGCTCCTTAAATTGGGCTTTTAAATACTGCAGGCACGGCATCAAATCTGTCTGTAGCATTGACTGCGAATGCCGCAGATAGCAAGGAAATAACGCAAGCTGCTCTTGGGGCCGGACCGGCGCTTACCTCGGAGATGTGACGAAAGACAGGGGCGGTGACATCGACGACACAGACGCTTTTTTTGCGGCCAGTTTCGGTTTTAAGGAGCCTGCCAAGGGGAACTACTTGTTCGTGTAGCTTCCACATGAACTCCGCTATTCCAAATTTGATCATTGGGATAGGTAGCGTCGACAAAGGGCCCCAAAGTACTCATTTGCTGTAGCCTCCTATAGTTGATAATTAGAAAGTTAATTAGCTTAACTTCACTAATTATACGCTCAAGTGATTAAATTGCTCTGTATCTAGAGGCTGCCAATCCGTACACTCGAATGGTAAAGATAACGTGACCAAGATATATATTTTTCTAATTTTAAAAATTTGGTGCAGCTAAAAAAAACACCCTGTATTTACAGGACCACTTGCTTTCCAGGCTACTTAATTTCCCTGCTCAGCATGGAGGACAGGCTGCTCTTGAGCTGCACCGTTGTTGTTGTGAACTTGCTGCACGTGTAACCTGCGAGAAACAAGATGAAAATTTAGCAAAGCATTGCAGCACTAGCACAACAATACTAACTTTCTATATCATTTGGTGGAACATGTGGACGAACAGATGCTGAAATTTAACAAATGTCAGATCATGGTGCAGTCTTTATTTACGGCTGTGCACGCAAAGATAGCACAAGTGTGTCCCTGGTGGTCAGATGTGCGGATCGAGTGCCTTAACAGGAAGAGGAATGGCGTATGGCAGAATTCCCGGACAACCTGCTAGTGTGTGTATATGTTTGTGAATGACCATGTGCGTGTATAGCTACTGTGTGTGTGGGTCCACTTGCGCAGCCCTGAAAAAGCGAGGGGTGTGCAAGGGTGTGCACGGGCGGGCACTGCAGGTGCTGTGGTTGTGCGCCACACCTGGACCAAACAACTTTTCTAAGGAAAACAGAAACCGCACTGAAAATTGAAATAATCGAGGCATTCTTAATAAATAGAGCTGGCAATCAGCTTGTTAGCACGTAGTCAATAATATTAAGGAACACAGAATTGTTGTTCTTAAAGATAGCCTGTAATCACCACCAGATTAGAACATGCAGCTGTCGTGTTTGTATGCCACTTGCTTTGAGCCAGTAATGGACGCATGTTCCTATGCTCGCTTGCCTGATAGTTCAGTTTAGGCCCCCGCTGTTACCTTTGCATTTCTCTTTACTGTGACGATCACTGCCTCACGAGCACTTGTTGGATCCCTCCAATCCTGTTGTTTATCTTTACTATGATTACTTTGCACGGTGTCATGTATAAACAGCATGTTTTCTGCCGATAAACAGTCAGAAGTTGGCGCCCGTATATGTCAATCTTTGTCTAACTTCGTTCTTGTCTGCTTAGAGCCGTACTTTTTGTCCTCGAGCTTATGGCAGTCATCATAGAGAATGACATAACTACTCGTATAATTTAAGATAGGTACGTTTTGTTTTAAGTACAAGAAATCTTCCAAGTTAAGAAACTGGACTGATGTGCACTGCACTAAATGCAGGAGAGTTTCACTGCACCACAATTAAGGGCACAAATATGCAGTTATTAGAACACATTGCTGTTGGGCTACACTTGGTCTTGCCAGCAAGCTTTTTTGTATGAATATTCAAAGAACGTGTACAACAAATATCAACACACATTTCCCCACAAAACTGTTTAAGATATTGCACCCAACCATTCCAGATTCCGCAAGAAAACCGGGGCTGTTTATTTCGAATAATTAAATTACTGCTTAGTGTAGAGATGCATATCATTTAAAATATAGGTGGGATGGTTTATAAATAATACATTAAAATCCTCCTTCCTGCACACTGTGTGCACTGAGCAGCTCAGGTAAAATTGAGCATATACATCATGAATATTAAAGCCAGTTACAGCCATCTACACAACAAATGCTGCGATGACAAAATTTCTGCCATAAACATTTTCTATTCCCTTTCAGCTGCCCACACATGATAGACAGAAAAATGTATCATTACAAATAGCTATTAGTGAGGTAATTCTGCTTTGATAGTTTTTGCAAACACAACCAGTTAGGGAAGGGGTGCTCGTTCAGGACTTCCCCAAGGATCAATGGCCATGGCAGCTCGACAATTTCGCAAGGGCTGACGACTTTGGGACGGTTGGCGTGGAACGACCCAGACAAATGGTGGCTTTCCTTCATGAGAGTGCAAAGGTGGTTTCTGCTGAACAGTGAGCCTCATCTACAGAAATTATGAAAGTATGCTACACTGCCCGAAAGTACACCTTTCCCATGCAGTATTATTCTGTCTTTACAATGAAAATAATACGTACCAATTACAGCATTCAGGCGGACTGGGTCTAACCCCTCCTTCACCGTGTCCTCCTTATGCCTGTTGGTGCCCTTGCCATAAAGGCTTTTGCCCTGAAGCTCAGCTTCCTCAAACACGTGGCGCAACAAATTCCTCGCGAACTTTGTTGGTAGCCCATGGCAGTGTGCTTGCAGTCGGTCCAGGACACTTCTTTCTACCAACACACCGCCTCCAATGTTTACCTGCATAATAAAGGCACAGGCAAATACTAAGATAATATAGTGCCACTTGAAGTTTGTGCTGGATGCACAGGACAATGATAATATAAAAAAGTGGATATAGTATAAATTTAAACAAAAATATCATGTATCTGTACCCCTGGCATTGCAGACCCATGTTCATTCGAGAGGACTGGTCAAAATTGGACACACTGCCAGAGGCTTAGTAATGAAAATATAGTAAATAACTCTTGCCATATTTCAATAAGATGGTTGTGTCTTTTGAACTACCCTATGAGACAATTATGTGTAATTAATGTTTGTATACTGTAACACAAAACTCCCCATGCTTGGATTTACAACAAACTTGTCAGGAGTGCATATGTCCCAGTCATCATCATGCACATTTCCTGGAATTTGCACAAGATGATGCTACTTCACTGTGCTCGGCCAGAGAAAGACACGCCAGCGAGAAGCCCAACAAACCAGGCAAGGACTACAAACTACATACAAACTGCGCCTCTAGTCTGGAAGCTTAACGCATCACCAGTTTCACGGCATGCACCTCTGCTAAACATACTTCCAAGCAAATCCATAAGCATCTAGGCAACTGGCAGGCTTAATAGTGTGCCACCTGCAACAGAAGACCCTGAATTTGCGAAACAATTCGCCTTGCAAGTGCAGCAAGACTATACTAACTCGTTTCCTCAAAAATATCCAGCTGCATGTCTACACCTTTCCTGTGTGTTTCATTCCAACATGCTTAAACACAAATTGTTGAAATATTTGTCATACTTTCAAACTTCTTAACTCATGAATGGATCATTTGGCTGTACAAAACCAGCGTAACTGCTCAAATACATTAGCCATCCAAGGTAAACAATTACAAAGTTAACTAAAAAATAGCAGCTACGAGTATGAATTGCTGTAACTGTGTTGAGCACAACGAACTTCACGGCCACTTGCAATGTTACTTAGATGACTCGGTGATGCAAGATGGCAGTTCTCAGAGTGCGACAGTCGTTACTCCTATGCTTCATGCACCATGAACAGTAAACAACGAACCATGGGCTGTTGATTACAGCCGATCTTTTGGGCTGAGAACATGGAAGTGACGACAGCATCCGCATCACTCAGCTGCATCCAGGGAAGAGGCCACAACTCTTCTCTGGCAGTAGCACTTGCACAGAGGAGGCTAGCGTCCATTTGTGATGGCTTCGAAGCCAATGTGGCACGTCCAGCAACCAGTTGCCATCAGCCAACATTCCCCTGAGTAGCAAGGGCATGCGTCCAACACCACCCCATACACAAATCGCACACGGATATGAGCTCCCCATTTTCACAGCACGGAGCAACCACCAGGATTGCTGCAGTCATAAGTAGGCTTCTGCACACATGCAGTGCCTCAGTCTCATCACAACAAACACTTGTAACTGTGGTGCCGTAGACAACTTTTGCTCCTATGGTGCATTTAACGCACCACATGATGAACTGCCACCCGCATGCGAAGCTGTCCCTTTAGAAGGGCCTAGTTCACCACAGAGTTGATAAACCATAGGCACAAATGCATTCCAAAGCCTGTGTAGCACTGGTAAAAAGAAGTTGACATGCATTAAAGGGACTGACAACCGATATTTATGAAGCCAGTTTTTTATGGCGTAACGAAAAGCTCACCCTCGGTAGTGTTTACATCTGCAGCGGTTACTTCCAAAGTGCGTGGATACTTTGTAAGCAGAATTTTTCGATCTGAGCAGCCTCTAAAAAATAAGAGTCCCTCTTCCAGCAACGCTGAGAAGTGATAACGATGCCGATAGCCCGCCTCGCAAATTGTGAAAGCCACCCATCGTCCTGCTTTCACTGGAGGAAGTGCAACTGTGGTTAACCACCTATATTGTCAATTTCGAGTTACTTTCAAAGGTAAATAGACTGGTACAATAAGTTTGCGTTGCTGTGCAGACCGTTCATATAGCTGCACTGCATTTTTTCCCCAAGTACACGCCTACGTCATGGCTGGCTGGCCCCCGTCGTCGTTATTAAGTCAATAGACGAGCCAAGCCAAGACATCGAAAACGAATGCGAAGGCAGCGCCACTTTTCTACTCACTACAAACGAAGGCTTATCTGCACATTGTAAGTTAGAAAAAACTTATAATAGAAAGAATGTTACTGCATTTCAACATTAATAAAAGGACGTGGTAGACCTCTTAAATAGGTTCATGTTTTTGCCGCATGGGGCACCAAAGGTCATTTTTCACGACTTTTAGTGAAGAAATAGAAATATAAATCCGCGTTTAAAAAAAAAAAGAGGGCCCGTTCTGGTCAATACGATAGACGATCTTTCCATCCACTGGGTTATCTCAATTCATGTTCTGAGCGGTTGTCTGTCCCTTTAAATATGCTTAACTTCTGGATCAACCACTTCTCTAACGCAAGCTGTTCTTTCTATATATAAGCACAAATATGCTTCTAAAACCAGACATCTTGCCTTCTCAGC
Source organism: Dermacentor silvarum (assembly GCF_013339745.2). Lineage (NCBI taxonomy): Eukaryota > Metazoa > Arthropoda > Arachnida > Ixodida > Ixodidae > Dermacentor > Dermacentor silvarum. The sequence continues at coordinate 150,588,068 of NC_051162.1, forward strand.
TTCCACTTCAGCCTTCTTTGGGCGGTCAAGAAGTCTCTCAAGCTTTTGAACCAGTTTCCTGGACTTCTTCACCAGGGTCAGGGATTCTAAAGCAACAGAAAAATAGAATAATTCAATGTCCGTGTGAAAAAAAAATCGCATGTGGGGAACCAGCGCTGGCCAGGTGCCATGCCTAAAATTGACACATGGCACTGCATGATGAGCTAAGAACTCAGCAGGACGACTGCTCAAAGGTGCACAAGGCCTCACTGAAACACATGCCAAATGGTGTGCAACACAAGTGCGGCAGTCTCCTCTCTTGCTCAATGTGCTTTGTTTTCTAACTTTGGAGCACCTTCTCGCTCATGCAGCAGAAGCCAACACAACCGAAATTGACAGTCCACTAGGTGGACTCTCACAGGATACCCCCCCAGTGTAGCCTGCACTTATATATATTAGTGCAGCATTTAATTGCAGCATCTAGCAGTGCAACAGGTCAAAGAACTTCAGTTGAACAAGGGTGGTGACCGTCATGTGTACTGCTGCAGAGAAATGTATGCAGCAGAACGATGATACCTGCCAGCCTGATTTTGGTGAATGCCACACTGACGGATTGATTGCGATTAAATAATTATTCAGAACATTAGTGCCCCACACAAGGCACTACCGGTAATCGAATCACCTCCAGCATTTGTCGAATGGATGCCGCAGTCTTACAACTGACTTGCCGAGGGCGCCAAGCCCCTCCTTAAAACTTTTACTGCTTACCATAATTGTTGTTTGACTCCTGCAGCCTCTCTTCAAGATCCTTCACCTGGGCCTCCAATTCCAGGACGCGCTTGGAGGCACTGCAGTTGCATTTACTGCCCTCCTGCAGGCACAAATGCAAGTTTAGTTGCAATCAGTTTGCCAGAGTGTTTTATAAGAAGAAAGAAACACTTTCAAGTCATTGCATGCATACACCTAAAGGGGCCATGCAACACTTTCTAAACAATTAGAGGATACTGCTGTCTTTAGTCAAGGCTCCTGTGAAAATGCAAGTAAAATATTATTTCAATGCACGCAGCAGGGTATTTACAACTTCGTGTCAAAGGCATCTGAAAATCGCTTGATCTCCCCTCGGCTAACTACGCTGCAGGAGGGGGCAAACAACGGGTAGATTCTTCAGTGGCATTACGTAATTCTCCTCGCACGGGCGCGGTACGTCGGTGATGTTATTTTTGAGGTAGAGTGCCGTAGGGCGCGAGAAATACTGCCCGACATACCGCGCCCGTGCGAAAATTATGTAACGCCAACAGGAAGAGAAAGCATCAGGTGTTACCGACACGGGCACTGGCCGCTTATATGATCGTGAAAACATCCCCAGTAATATCAGGGCCGATTAATAGCAATATGTTCCTAATAAGGAGTATGCAACGCGACAAGTTACCTCTTCGTGCGTCCGCGCGCCCGCACCCTCCGACGTTTTGTTGGCCAGGGCAGCTTTGGCCAGCTGCGCACGCTTGCGCTCCATCCCTTTTTGGGAGCCTGCGCAAAGTTCACCGCAAGTAAGACATTTACCTACTCCACAACAAAAACTGCCAAAAAAACAGCATGTCTCCACGCACTTACCAAAATCCAGTAGCTCTGCATCCGCTGGCTCTGACCGGACTCCCAATTGATCGTAACTATGCTGCCGCGCAGCCGTCGTATGCTGCCTTCTTCAGTGAGCAGCCGAAAGCCTATATCGGCTTTTTCTATCGCACGCACCGGGTAAACGTCCCAAGCATCTTCTGTTACCCATTTTACAAGGATGTGCGACATCGCGACCGAACAGCGGGCCAAGGCGAGCGACACAAGAAACGTACACGGCACACTCTACTGCAAAAATGGCGCGCTCCAAGCGCCCAAACAAAGCAATAAAGAAATAAAAGAAAAAATATAGAAACGTTGTGGTCACGTGGGCACATCACGTCAAAGAAGTAGGAAGTCGTCTCCTGGAATTGATTCACAGGCGACGACTTTGCTTCCGCCGCCAGTTTAGGACGATAGCATGGCCTTCGAGATAAGACTAAAATCATGGCAACCATGAGGTTTTATTGGTTTTAGATAGCCTCCGAGATTTGTTTTTATTTGCCCAGCTACTGACCATCACTTACATCATTGAAAAACTAATTGTTCATAATAATTATTTATGTTTGGTGCAGAAACGTGTTCCGTGGCTCCTTTACGTTAAAGCCCCTCCATAGTAATGTCACAAGTGTGCGTTGATGGAGGGGCTTTATGTCATAGAGTTTCCTACAATAATGTTATGCTTCATGTGGGTCAACGCTGAGCCGTGCTACCATGCAAGGTGCCCCCACTTATTTGTAAAAATTGCAGAAAAGCCAAAAAACGAACTCAAAGAGATAAAACAAAGATTGATGTCACTCGTAGCCTAGCCTAGCTCAGCCATAGCCGCCGCAGCCATTTGCTGGAATTGTGCTACATTGTTATGACCGCGGTTTTTGTCTTGATCTTGGTTGGTTTGTGATCTAATGTAGCTGTCTTACGTTCTTTGCATCTGTATTACAAACAAACGCGTGGGCATGGCTCCAAAAAGAAAATATAACGAGTATCTTTGGAATTCGGAAGCTGAAGTGCCGGTTCGGTCAAAACATCGTGCCAAGGCATCAGCTGCTACCGACGGTGCTGACCGACCTCCACGACACCGCTCTGCGGACTCTGCGGAACATTTACGAACGTGCTCCCAGGTAGAGACGGCCCGTGAGAGCTGTGAGGCGCCATCGCTCCGTCCCGATCCTTTACAGGATGAAAGCGTCCCTGGGGATTCCGATGAGTCACGTGGGCGGCATTTGGACACACTGGAGACTCGCTGCAGCACTGATAACTGCGATAGCTCAATTGAAAGCGAGCTATACGAAGCAGCAGGAGGCGAGGAACCAGATAGCGCACCGCCGGAGACGAACGCTGACCTGGTAAGATTCTAAATCTTTTTGTACCCACCCATATAGCCTAAGTTTTGCTTTGAGAAATTAAACCCTATGGGGTATATTACGTTACTGAAATTAGGTTCTTATTTCATCTCCAATTTTATATGACTCAATATCGGGTAACATACAGAAATATTTGGCTCCAAGCCGTTAGAATTAACGTGAGTTGTAGTTACATTGCCGATGAAGTGAAGGATAAACATTATACTGTGGACACAAGAAAAAAATACCGAAGTGATGGAAAGAAGTTTCATGTTCATATTTAACAATTAGCTTAGCTTTCAGTGGTAACAAAACACTATTTGTAGTAGGTAGCAGTCAGTCAGTCACCGTATGCAGCGGTTTGAGTTGATTGCTGTAGTAGTCTCACGTACAAATACATAGTCCAGAAGGAACTGTTATAAATTAAGGAATATTAAATTATTCAGAAAACAATGAAAACATTGTCATTGAAGACCTATTAAAGCTTGTTTTCACTGGCCTATTGAGGCAGGCTATTATAAGTGCAGTTTAGATTTATGCAATGTGTAAGTGAGGCAAATTGAAACTATGTTTTTAAAATGAATCTGTTTCTGCCCCTGTCACAGGACCAGCCATTGTACCCGGGCTCAAAAGTTACTGTAGGAGAAAGCCTTCTCCTAATCATGGGGCACAGCATTCGCCATGACGCCTCAAGGGAAGCAACTGAAAGCCTCCTGACGCTTCTCCGTGCTCACGTTCCCGAAGGAACGCTACTTCCCACAACAAAGTATACCTTCTTCCAGCATTTCAGTGGTGTTGACACAAAGAAAGCCAGGCACTTTTATTGCAACACTTGTTCATCATACCTTGGCCCTCTGGAACAGGTTGCACAGGTTACATGTACCAAATGCAAGACTCTGCTTCAGGTGCCTGACCTTGTTAAAGAATCGTCATTTTTTTTGTCTTAGACATTGAAGGTCAGATACGCGATTTGATGAAAACAGGGCGTATCGTACCTGTTCAACGGTCAGCATCATTTGACATCACTGATATAACAGACAGTGTCGGTTATAGGAAGCTTCCTCTTTCCGCAAGTGATATTACTTTGACATTTAACACGGATGGTGTTTCACTCTTTGAGAGCAGCAGCTACGGAATTTGGCCACTTCTTGCCCAAGTAAATGAACTGCAATTTAAAGAGAGGGCTAATAATCTTATTCTAGCTGATTTGTGGTTCGGTAAACAGAAACCCGCTATGAACACTTTTCTTTTACCTTTTGTGCTGAAAATGAATGAGCTTTCCTCTAGTGGTGTAAAGTGGCTGGACACTCAAGGCTGTGAAAGAGTCACAAAAGTGTATCCTGGTCCTTGCACGGTCGATAGTGTAGCCAGGAGCGAAGTTATGGGCATGACCCAATTTAATGGTAAACATGGTTGCGGTTGGTGCGAAGCCCCAGGGCAAGTTGTTGCCCGAGGTAATGGCCACTGCCGTGTTTACCCTGCACCGAAATCTGTCCCTAAGCTGCGCACGAATGACTCTTTCATAAAGCATGCCCACAAAGCCAGAGCACAAAGACAGAAAGCAAGTTGTGGAGTGAAAGGCACAAGCGTTCTCACACTTCTGGCTTCCTTCACTTTTTGTTCTGGCTTTGTGGTCGATTATATGCATGCAGTATGCTCCGGTTTTGTTAAAGCCACAACTTTGATATGGCTGAAGTCAAGGGCATCCCAGGGCTTTCACCTTCGTGATCGCTTTGAAGAGGTTGATGGAAGGTTGTTAGGCATACGTCCTGTCTGGGAAATGTCTAGGCTGCCAAGGTCTCTCAAGGATGTCAAATATTGGAAATCTGCCGACTGGCGAAACTGGTTACTGTTATATTCACCTGTTGTTCTATCTGGCTACATCCCTTCAAGAAATTTTAAGCATTGGTTGTGTTTTGTAGACATGATGCACTGTATGTTGAGTGACCGGATCGCACTTGAGAAATTACATGCTATAAAGATTCGAATGTTAAAGTTTCTGCAAGAATATGAGGAGCTCTATGGCCTTAGCAACATGACTTTTAATTCACATTTGCTTTTGCACCTGGCTGACAGTGTGAAGGAATGGGGACCTCTGTGGGCTTACTCCATGTTCTCATTTGAATCTATGAATGGTAAGCTCATTAAGATGGTTAGAGGTACCAGGCATCCTGAAAGGCAGATTGTTGAAAAGTTTTGTTTGATGCAGGCTCTGCCATTGTTATGGCATCATGTAACGAGAAGGAGCGCTGATGTTGATGACATTTTCCGAACGCTAGTGAAGGGATATAAGTTGAGGAAGAAGTGTGTGCGAAATGGAGAGGTTATGTTCTATGGCAAGGCTGTACACAGGAGTGATGGCATTTACTATAGGAAGATGTCAATAGGCTCCTTCACATTTTGCACTGTCGAACTTGACAAGTCAAAGAGAGTCAATTCTTTTGTTTTTGTGGATGATCACTTTGGCCGTCTAATTGATATCATTGCTGTTTGTTCCGAGGGGCATGCAAAATGCACATGTCTGAGGCACATTGTGCTCCGCATTGAAGTGTTCAGGGTGTGCAGCAAAGTGTTGGGCACATTTTCCAGGAACAGTTCTTGTCAATTTGTCCTCGCCAAATGCACTGGAGAGCACATCACAGTGCCTATGACTATTGTGCAAAAATGTGTTGCTGTAGTTTGCAATGGCAACACATATTTGTGCACGCTAAATGATAAGTTTGGTGTTGAAGCCATTTAAAGGGATGCTAAAGAGAAACATTTTTTGAACAGTTAGTACATTGCCCTTCCATAATACTGAAACAGCCACTCTTATGGTGAGATGTTTGGTAAGCCAGAAAATATGCAAAAACTAAAGACTGGTGGTGACACCGCCTTGAAGTTCCTGCACCAGGTCACCGTGACAGCATGGATTCCGACTGGGTCCCCTCAGGCCTAGCTAAATATTTATCAGGTAAAAATGAATTAAATATAATTCTAAAAAAGCCAAAGTCTGAACTTAAGAAGTTTCAAGAACTTTTGCTGAACCACAACGGCTGATATGCAAGAATACTATGGAATCTATGACATCACAATGATGTACCGACCCTGGGGTATCAGCAAGAAATTCACAAATGAAACTTTGACCGTCATTTTCTCTTCTAATATAATTAACCTATTGCATCAAAATCAATTAGACTAGCGTTGTTTCAGAGTAACTTATTAATCTAAACTGATTCATTGTTTCTCTGTAGTATCCTTTTAAACACCCCTCAAAACAAGCTGTGAAATAAATTGGGCTTACAATACAACCATTGTCTGTAATACTCAAAGACCAATTTATTTTGTTCCATAGAAGCTATTCCCCAAAACATGTGTTGGTTCTTGTGTGTAGTACAGTATTTTGGAACTAAGCTGTGGTACAAAATGTTAGCCAAAAGTTCCTGGGCTGGTATCATGTAGGAGATAAGAAAAACATGTGCTTCACATAAGTGGATGTGTCCAGTGGTGGGATGATAGGAGAGTGTTCCAAGACTGGCAAACACTCTGGGACAGATGCATTCAGTCACACAGGGCCTACTTCTAGGGACGCTCAGCTTAAATCGTGGGTGTACACCCATCTGCCCTGGGTGTACACCCAGGGCAGATGGAGAATCCAGAGAGGTGCTCGAAGGCATGCATGATGTACTGCGACCATGTCGCCCTGGCCTATGGTCATCTGGACAATGGAGTGCTTTGCACAATGCAAGGCTGCACACTGCCCTGAACGTTACAAAATTTATCGCTAAGTACAGGAAAGCTGTACTAGTGCATCCTCCTTGCTCCCCTGGCCTCTCCCCACATTTTTTTTATTGCGATAGCAATTATATGGACACTTTTACCGGATTTCTGCCGTCGTCGCCGTGAGGTTCCCTATAGATAAAATCTTCGCCGCGCGCCGTATGCCCGAGCGGAAGCGTGCGGGGACGCGCGCTATCACGGAGAGCGAACGCACTCAATCACCCACGCGCAAGCAAGGAAGCGGGAAGCCAGCGCCGGAGGGAGCATGGGGGGGGGGGGGCACTTCTACGCTGCCAACAACCGCGCTCGTCGCTCGTCCGCACCGTCTCTTATCTCCACACGGCTCTGACCTTTATGCGCCGTGCATTCGCCGCTCAGTTTCCGTTGAAGCGATAGACCGCACGTATTTTCGCCCGCTGCTGCGGCGTATATATGCGCTTGCTGCCAGCGTTTTGACAGTCGTTGTCTGCAGTCATTCAGTGTGATCTATTTATGTTTGTGCGCTGCTCACACCACGCTTGTTCAATCAGTTAGTAATAGTCGGGCCACATTTTCCAACGCACGCTACACATGCAATGCTGCCCGGGTCGGCAGTGCAGCGCTACAGGTGTGTCCCTTTGCATGCGCTGCCCACGGGAAGCGCTTCTCATCAACACCACCGTTTCACACGCGCCTCCTCGTGGTCATCGAGTCTCTTCATGTCGGTCTACTTACGCTGCAGCACACCTGCTTACTTATTTCTTCTGTTTCCACTGTAAGAGAGCCCTAATAGGATGCTGCATGGCGAGTGTTTAGGTCATTCAAGATGCCATGAAAGAGGAACTGAATGCGCTGTCAAAAGAGGCTTTCTCTAACTGCTTCCTAATCCTCGAGAAGCGTTAAATGCTGTGTGTGGACTGTAAGAGAGATTGCTTTATAGGGGAGCTACATAGATGATAAGTGTGGATTGTCTTTTTTTTATGGACTCGGTCTTTAAACTTTATGGACAATGGTTGTAATAGGTTGATCACAATTTGAGTTGTACTGCACCACCAATGTTGCACTGCATGCCGGTAGTTGCAGTCCTCTAGTTGCAGCAGAGTATGAAGTATGCTGATGTGCCCGGCCTTTTTGATTGTTTGCTGCTTTTGTCAATGCACTATGACAGTATTGGAAGTTCATCTCCTGTGTGCCTTGCTGCTCAACACTAAGAAGCCTTGGGATTTAATTTCCTTCCAAAAAACAACAGGTGTTGGCAAAATTCGTTTTTAACTTGCATTAAGAGTAAGATTCTTGTGTTATGTTATTCTGATTGATTTGATGTACTCCCGCAGTACCTGTAAAGGCTAAGCAGTATCAAATAAGTTACCCACCTTTTGTGGTAATTCTCTCTGCTTTCAGTGTTCCTGCTTGTTATTTGATTCGTTGTGGTAAAGTCCTTTTTAGTTCGCATGGTGCGGCGAGCCTTTCCTCATCTCTGACTTGTGCAAGATAGTGTGGTCCTGCCCAGATGTGTTGCTATCACTTGCTGCGGAACTATTTGGAGATGCTTTAGCTAGTTCTGTGAAAAATTTATGCGATGTTGGTTCACACAAAGTCGTTGAGGAACCACTGTATAGCCTGTAGCCTTTGGGTGCAGCAGTAACCACAGTATCTGGAAATTTTTCTTGGCTGTACAAACATGCAATGTGAATCAGCTGCGGTGTGTGTACGTGTTGTGAACTACTTTGACTGTATTGGTTTCAACTCGACAAAGAGCAGGAGTGTCTGTGGATTGCTAGCGTGAATTGCAAGATCTTCTCACTACCTGATCAATTGGCATGGAAACGACCATGGGAGTGCTCATGTACAGACAACCCAATGCAACACTGAGATGTCTAAGTGCCAGTCGTTATATAATATTTGCATCAGCTACCGACGTAGTTCTCGTGCATTTCAAGTCTACTATGTCATGCCTATGTTGGCCTCCTGTATGATGGCTTTGCTCAGCACAGCATTCAGGGCATTTGTTAAACTAACATGATACATAAGCTTTGTGCGTGGACATTACCTATAGGTCTATAGGAAACCACAATGAGTAAACAACATTTTGTGCCGTTCTCTGTCTCGTGCATAATCTATGGAAGTACTATTTTGCAAAATGATACCTTGACAGCATTCACTACATATCCACTGAGTGTGCATTCTCGTATTGCAAGCAACCTTTTCAAGAGGTTGTACTTGTGTACCATAGTTGTTTTATTTTTGTCTGTTGTGTCGTGAGTTGTTAATAGACATTAATTTTGAGCTCTGTTTATTTGGTCTATGACATGTTTTCGTGAGGCATTTTAAGGTATACGTAGTTTGCACATGCTTCACTTCTGGTCTTTTCTGCAAGTGTATCTATTGCCATTGCTCGCGCTCCCCCCTATTATTGATCCGAGGTTCCTACTCGTGTCATGATCATGTCAATTTGCACTATTGTCAGTTGTCTTTTAAAAAGAAGTAACACTGCCCTGAAGCCAAACTATGCAGAATCAGGCATATACTATAGGCCCGTTTACCAAAAGTGATAACAGGGCAGCATGAACTGATAGCGCTGTAAAAAAAGTCAGTGCCTTGTCGCTAGCCCGGATAAGTCAGTATCGTTTTCAGAACATGTACATGTATTACCTCTCTTATTTATTTAAGCAATAGATTCATGGTTGAGGACTCGGCAAGGGACAAAGAAAGTGAGACTAAAAACAAAGTACTCAGCTCTCTTGCTGTGTTTGTCATATTGCTGTCTTCGTGGTTGTCTTAGACTGCCCCCAACCATGAACCTAAATCAGCCTACCCAATTTGTTGCTCTCGTGAACACAAATATTGTAAACTAAAGCTAATTAGTAGCATCCAATTACTCATGTCTAACTGCTGCAGTTATACCCAAAAACAACGAAAGCATGGAAGGGTACTGGAAGCTTAAAAGTTTTGCGGCTGCCCCTTGGGCTTCATAACACTATACTATACTCGCTTCACACAGGCAGGGTGCACTTCCCATCTAGTAAGCCAGAACTCGCAGAAAGGAGTGGACACATGAGTTAAAGCGTGTGTTTTGCACACACACATGCCCACACACAAAAGATAAACTGCGCGCGCATGTTTGAATCTGTGTGACAGGCAAGTCTTCTGTGAACCAAGAAAGTTTTCACTGCCGCACGTAAAAAAACGTGCTTTCATTTACTTTTCTCACTGAGCAAGATGATAAGGTGCGCCTGATGGCAGGTGCTTTGCAGCTAGGTTCTTAACTAAAACAATTGTGAGCCTACCGCAATTTATAGATCTTAATTTCTTGCAGAGTCATGTTATTCGTAGGCAGCACCACGTAATTATAATTATATTTACATGTGTCATGACTGAAATCATCTCTATCTGTAGCTGCATATGCACCGACATGAGTTTGTACAGGTCACGCTGTTTCAAATTTTGATTTTTACTTTAGGGACCCTTTTAGCGGAGCGGTTTTTGCCGCACGTGGCCTCAGCGACAGTGCACGAATGCGAAACCATTACTGCTTCTATCTTGCTTCTGTGCAATCAGCTGTCAGAAACGCAACTGAATTTTCACTTACACACTGTGCTCCAATCATGCTGGATTGAATTGTGTGAATTGAATACGTGTGCAATAGTTGGCTACAAAAAGTGACTGGCATATGAAGGAATGGAATGAAGCTGTGTGGCCAAGTTCGCGGACTGCTGTTGCAAATGTCCATACGTGTTACCAGCAGTTCGAAATGTTTGGCTTTCCTCGAGGATACAGCGTTTCCTTATCTGCCAGCACTGTTTTGCGAACCTTCACAGAAAAGGCTTCAGCCCCAGAACGTCGGCGAGAGTGCGTACCGCTCGTTGAACAATGAAAAAGGGAGTAACGCCACTTCCTGTCATAGTAAGTTTCGCGCACAGTATCTACACACATCTACCCCAACTGGCACGGAAATTTTTGCCCACTCTATCGCCAGCGTGTCAAGAATAAGTGAATTGGTGTACACTTGAATATATGCACATAATAAATGACGGACTACACCGATAGCGCACAAATGGGCGAAGCTGAATGTTTCTTGACGGTCCACAAGAGCAAGCGAGTTGCTATAGCGATAGCACATCGTTGCTACAAGATATTACAAATTACAAAACAGCTATGTTTCAAGCCTTGTGCGCAGCAAGACCAAATCTATTGGAACTGAGCACATGCACCCACGAGGGAATTAGGCAGAAAATAATCTGATAGTGACTGGGGGGCACCAAGCAACTTTACTCAGTCAGAAACGTGACAAGCTGCTGGTCAAAATATTTGCCAAATAAGTAACACAGCAAAACACTAATCCTGATTCAATTCAAAAGCGGAATGTTTGGATAGCTTGGAATACATATTTAGCCCCGCCTTTAGAACAAGCACCATATACACTGCTCGCCCCTTTTGAACATAACTTTTAAGCTCCGAAAGTGCTTTTGCATGTTCTCTGAAGCTGTGGCCAAAGCTTCGTGTCGACCACCCAGTCACCATTTACGATATCTCCCGGAACAGAGGTTTGCCTTAACTGCATCGGTGTAATACATTCATTGTAAACACTGAGGCAAGCCATGGATGCATCACCATGTGATCAAACATGGCAGTGGCCACGAGATCGCTGTGAAAAGGGCCAATAGTGAGCTTGCGTCAGCCGCATGAGCCTGTCTGTACAAAGGGCAAAATTCCGGGCTTCTAATTTTTCTCATTGCACAGCTCCTAGACCTATAATGATGTGGCATGTATGCATTGAAGTGAGCGGCAAACACGGAGCATAATACAAGCGAAGTACCTAGCAATGGCGGAGAGACGGTGAATGTGACGTCACATGTAAACTGTGTATACAATTTGATGAAAGCAAAATGAAGAAGTGAACATGTAATTAGTGAGTCCTATCTTTCATTGACTGTAGTTTGGGCAACCTTTCTCTTTTTTGTTAAGCTATGTCCTTCTTAAATTGCCCTATATACCATTTCATCCTTGTATTTTATTTTATTTATCTGAATAAGAGCAACACATTTTTCTCCTAAAATGCTGTTACCACCTGTTTAATGCTCACGTGTAGTTCTGTAATTGTACAGACCAACTGTGTTAATAAATGCAACAATACGAGTCGTGCAGGATAGTATACAAAGGTAATAATTGACAACTTGCATGTTTGCACCTAATCTAGTCTACCACAATGTGTTTTCTAGATAGCTGTTATACTTTGCTGTTAGCTGTGTGCTTTCATTGTATTTTGTTCAACACATCAAAATTGGTGTAAAAGTGTCCAGACTTGGCGATTCAGGCTTTTAAATGGTAAGTGTTTGTTCTTTTTGGTGTAGTGATTTTGGTCATTTCCTATTAACTCATGCCTTGTGTGAATTTCTTGTCTTTTGTGATTTTTTTTTGTTGCACTAATAAATACTGTGTGCACAAGTGTAAATGTGGGAAAAAAATAAATTTTGTCTGGTTCTGTGAATGAGAATGTTTACCAGTACTATTTTTCTAGTTTAATTTACCACCAGTGGTAGCACTGCTGCACAGGGCTCCATCCAAATTTAATGTTGCAGCCCATTCTAAACTTCACATTTCAACCTACCAAAGCTTCTTGAGGGAACAAAATATTTTTGTTGGTAAATGAAAGAGCAAGTACACATATTCAAGTACAATATAATACTATGATAGCAAGTACAATATAAGATCAAACTTGTTTATTTGTGTATGATACTGAGGTTTTTATAACAATGATAAGCGTAGTCTGTGTGCCTAGGTGGAATATAGGTAAACATATTCTGATGGGACTAGTGCAGCTTTTCACTTTTCTGAAACCAGTATGCGATAGTTTTCTGTGGCTTAAGTAAACATACTTTGACAGTATATGACTGGTTGAAAACGTAGGCATGTGCCACGAATAAAGCACTCATTCCAATTTCGCTTGTAAATAATACATCTGACAAAATTCTTTTTATAAGGAAAGCTTATTCACCACCAGACGTATTCAGCGTGTAGGTATGCTTTCACAAGAAGAATAAGCATGCGAAAATTCCCATACTTAATGCTACGAGCATTCTTGGGGAATTCACCCAGTTTATGCGTATGCCTGCGCTGAAACTCTTTCCCACCGTCTTGGGTCACTGGGTAGTCCATTGTCAAATGGGAAGAGCATCCGGTTGTGATGAGGCAACTGGGTTCAAAACCAACCTTTGGACTGACTTTAGTCACTGCCTATGTAACTCTTGGTATGTGGAGCTCTTCAGTAAAGCTCTCTGATGCCAACTTGGGTCATATAGTACCATTGTTAAGTGCTGCCCTCCAATGAACTTTTTTTATGCCAACTTGGATCACTGGGCATGTGCCGCTCTTTAACCTCTTTGATGCCAACTTTGGTCACTGGATATGTTTTACTGGGTATGTGCCACCTTCTATAATGATCATTATATAAACATAATTACCCTTAATCTTAACATGCATTGCTAATAGCATTAAAGATGCCAATCATCTCTAAAGGATGGTTGCACTGCCACTTTTCTTAGTTTGCACTCATATGTCTCCCTTTGTTTTCCTCACTTTATCCCGAGAGATTCTAAGAGTGCTAAATTTTCTAATGGCTGTTTGCTTCTAAAGATAAATAGCTTCTAATTTGTTTGCAGTTCTTTCATGTGTCAGCAAGAATACGCTTTTACTAATAAACATTTTAAATCAACTGTGGTACACTCGTTTTTTATATAGTTGGCTGTGCAATGAATTATCAAAAATAATTAACATACAGCTTCTGAAATGGCTTCATTTTATAGTAATGCATGCCTACCAGAAGAGCATTTTTTCCCAGGTATTTCATCATTTCATTCCCAGGATCTTTCACATGATGTTAGTTGTAATTGTTTCATTACACAGATCTATGTCTACCCTGTGTGACTGCCAAACATCGAGTATGGTGAACTAAATTTAAGTGATATAATGGCTGGCATGAAAGTCACCCTGCTAACATTTTAAGTAATGAAATCAGAATGCATTGGGTGCATGCTAACGAACTCCGTTTTTTTTTTTTACAACTTGGCGTCATACATACTCTGTGATGAGCTTTGACATTAGCAATACCACAAAAAATCTGCCTACTCTTCTCATCAGAAATCCTATGATGCATTGGCATTTGAGTCTCTGATGTACTTGTGATGCTAAACAACATCAGGCGATGCATTTCTGATGCCTGTCTGATGACACATTAGAAATGCATAACGTCCTCATCAGAAACTCATGGTTCATTTTCATAAGGGTATAGGTCTTCAAGGGCGTCATTTCGTTATCAAAGCGAACACATTTCTTTCGTTTTTTAACAGTGAAGCTGTTTAAGCTGGAGGTAATCCAGTGGTGTACGCAGAAAGCTCTTCTGCCTCGCGATGACATCATGGCGTCGCCTAGCAACGGAGCGCCACCTCCTCGCCGCAGCTGGGCCACCACCTGCTCGCCCCGACGCCGCTTAGGGAGCCTACATGCAAACGCTTGCATGTAGGCTCCCTAACGTCGCTCCCGCCACAGCGCCACCTAGCGACGCCTTGTCTAACCTAGGGAGCCTTCATGCATAATGATGATGATGATGATGATTTATTGGCATCCCTTTGAAACGGGGCGGCGACAAATAGTCACCTAGCCTGCTTGATTTAATCAGGTATACAATACATGTTCTTTATCTAGCATTTTTGTGTACCTCTCATTATTTTTCTTTTTCAAAAATTTACCTTGTACCGCTGCCTATGATTTTCAGAGATCAGGTCGTATCCATCTTTCCCCTGCTTTTTTTCCATCAGTACTCTAATCGTCTCTTGCTGATCTCTACGGCTGATCTGTTTATGTTTCCTTCCACTTTTAACACAAGCGCTTCTGGGAGTTGCACGTTACCTACGGTTCTCGCTGGGTGGATCCCGTCGCATTCCACTAGGATGTGCTGAGTGGTCTCTGGATCTTTACTGCAGCATACACATGTCTCATCTAGTTCCGAATATTTGTTCCGATATGTTTTCGTCCTTAGGCAACCGGCTCGAGCCTCAAATAGCAAGGCACTGCCCTTTGTGTTATAGTACAGATTTTCCCTTCTAATTTCTTTCTTCTCATTCTTGTAAATCTCCATTGTCCTTTTCGTTTCCATTCTTTGCTTCCAATTCACGGTCTCTATTTCTCTCACTTTCTTTCTGATGACCCCTGGTTGTCTATTTGCATTTTCGATTATCCTGTACTTGGTTGCCAACTTCCTTGACCTCTTCCTCCATTCTGTGTCCACGCTTTTCATGTAGAGATACTTGTGCACTTTAGCCGCCCATTTATTTTCATCCATGTTCCTGAGCATTTCTTCAAAACTAATTTTGCTTTGTGCTTCTCTGACTTCAAAAGAGGCCCAACCCATGTCACCTTGCACTGCCTCATTTGTCGTATTACCGTGTGCTCCCAAAGCAACCGGCCCACTGATCTTTGGTTAACTTCCAAACCCGCCAATATATCCGATTTTAAGCATATAATGGCATTTGCGAATATTAGCGCTGGCACCATTACTCCTTTCCAGATTTCACGCACCACCTCGTACTTATTGTGGCCCCACAGTGCTCTGTGTTTCATTATTGCCGCATTCCGCTTCCCCTTTATTTTCAGATTATCTTGGTGGTTGCCTGAGTAATTCTTTCCTTCGTTTATGTGTACGCCAAGGTACTTATATTGCTTCACTATGGGTATTACTTGCTGTTGAATTGACACCACGAAGTTACTCGTGTGTTCATTAAAGATAATCCCTGATTTCTCTGTGCTAAACTGAAGGCCTAGATTTGTCGCTGCGTTCCCACAGATATTCACAAGTATCTGTAAATCTTTTTTATTGTCCTCTAGTAGCACAATGTCGTCTGCGTACATCAGTCCAGGGACCTTCTGTTGCACCATTTGTCCATTACGCATGTAGGATTAATTAAAACCTAATTCGCAGTTTTCCAGTCGTCTTTCTATGCCCTTGACGTAAAGCGTGAACAACAATGGTGACAGAGGGCATCCTTGCTTCAATCCTTGGTGAATTCCCACCATTTCATTTCCTTTTCGGCCTTCCCATGCCACTTGTACTTGCTTGTCTATATATCTCCCTCAGCAGCTCCACCAAATCGTCATCTATGCCTTCGTATTGAAGAATATCCCCAACAATTCCCTGTCTACGTTGTCATAAGCTCCTTTAATATCTAGAAATGCTATCCATAAAGGTCTTTTCTGAGCTACTGAAATCTCTATGCACTGAGTTAGTACAAACATATTGTCTTCTAAGCGTCTGCCTGGCCTGAACCCATTATGTAGTTCCCCCAATACACCGTTTTCCTCCACCCACTTCGACAGTTCTAATTTTATGGCTTGCATTGCCATTCTATATAACACCGACGTTACTGTAACTGGCCTGTACGAGCTCGTCTTATCCTTATCTCCTTTGCCTTTGTAGATGAGATCCATCTTGCTTTCACGCCATCCAACGGGAACCCACGGCGCAGCAGCGCCGCTCGCTCCTCCACCGTAGCTCTGCCTAGCTTCTCACCACAGCCGCGCTGGAACGAAGCTAGGCAATGACGTCACTCCAGAGTATAAAGCTTCGGGTCGCCGAGGCGCGGCGACACATTTGCCTCGTGATTTTACCTGCCGAGCCGCCGCCAGAGGCATCGGCCGCAGTGACGGAACGTGGGGAAACGTGGTCGGCGTCGGCAGCAGCTCTACTCGTCCCGCTAATTATGAGGAGTGAAAGTCTACGTTGGAATGATGAGTGGCAAAGGAGCCAATGTGGAAGAGGCCGAACGCAGGAGCAATGGCACGAGCGCGTTCGCGCGGTTGCGCCGAGGAGCGCCAACCTGCCAACTGTGGAAGACGACGACGACACTCGAGATATAACCAAGTTAAAGTTAATGAAAAGGCCAAGTTAAAGCTAACCGAGAACCAAGTTAAAGCTAATGAAAAGCCAAGTAAAGCTAGGGAAGGGCTGCCAGCTTCACTGTTTGCTCAGACTTCGCACCGCTAGTGTGAAGCTGCCCACTTTTTTTCCGCTGTCTTCAAGGTCGTGGGAGTATGTGGGCCTCGACCGGACGGATCCTTACTGCCAACGCCAATACCTTTTCTAGGGTAAAAATTTCTAACACCATCTAGGTAGTATAATTATGCAATTGGGACGTTGAAATTACTCCCAGAACGCTGGCGGCATGAAGAGCGCGGCAGCTGCGGCGAGCGAGCACTTCGTGCTGCCTCTAGCTTCAACGCGTCTTCAAAACCTAATATTACGCAAAAGGCTAAAAAAGTTAGTTTCGCCCGAAAGGTGAAGCATCGCATGCGAGGGCAAATTTGTGGACAGCTCTACGAAGTAAATATTGTAGTTTGATGGGCTGTATGAATTAGTAAACATTCGCTTATTAACTAAATTAACAATCATGGTGTCACGCGCGCACATGCAATTAAATACAGATTTCATTCGATGCGCCCGGACACTGGCTATCGAAACGCTAGCGTGGGGAAGAGCGGCAGTAGCAGCGAGCGAATTAACCTTCCTGCTGCCTCTGACTGCAACGCGAACTATGCGGCGAGAACACCGCGCACACGAAGCTATATGCCCTCTGC
The DNA here is from genome assembly GCF_013339745.2 of Dermacentor silvarum. Taxonomy (NCBI): domain Eukaryota; kingdom Metazoa; phylum Arthropoda; class Arachnida; order Ixodida; family Ixodidae; genus Dermacentor; species Dermacentor silvarum. The sequence goes on from NC_051162.1 coordinate 150,605,365, forward strand.
GCATCTAGACTCTGTACTCATCGCACATCGCTTTCAAGATAGGGCCCGTGCGGCCGCCCTGAGCCGCGCCACACGTAGCCGCCGCAGAAGTAGAACGAACCTACCTTGCTGTCATTGGGGCGCGGTGGAAGACGGCGCGCTTCATCCCCGCCTTCCTCCCCTGCATGCGCGAGATCAAGCCGCCATCCTTGGCTCACCCTCACACGCTTTCACTCGCACCTACAGAGCGTGGCCACAGTGGTTTCACACTTGGACCTAAACGGAACATCACGGCAACTACGATGACGGAAATGGGCCTGGAGTGCCCCTATGAAGTGCTATCGCAATAAAATATTGAACCTCCTTGATATTACGCGACATCCAAGACTAGGTGCGCGAGAACACAGAGCATATTGTAAAAAGGAATGCGAGAGGTGAAATGTGCATTTACAGTAGCCTATATACAACAGGCGATATGGCGAAATCTATGCACGAGCTCAGGCGCGCCTTCATCGTCTTCCTTTCGCTGCGTCCTGGTGTGCGTTCTTGGGTAACAGTCTCGTGACACAACCCCCCGGCGGCGGGAGCACCGACTGGGTGCCGTTCAAAGACACGAAAGGCATGAAACAAGGTGGCTACGGCTAAGGATCGCGGGCATAGTACGGCTTGAGCCCTACAACGTGCACAATTCCATATTGTGGACTGCAGGAAGCAATTATCACTATGACACTTCGGTATTGGTGCTAATTATTGTATTACCAATTTTGCATATTATGCTTCTTTATTGCAGTGTTAAATGAACGAATGAATGAAGCGAATACAAGTTTTATAATGCTATTTACACAAAAGTCAAACGGAGCCAATTAACTTTTTTTAAACATTCTTTATGCAAGCTTTCTTCAAACAAAATTAAGAACGGAGTGGCCCAACGTTCTTGTGAGATGTGTTCATAGAATGTAAAGTACAAAAGGGGGGGGGGGGGCTGATGGTAATAAAGTCGATAGAAAGTTGGATAGAGTTCTAAAGAAAGTAAGGATGTAGTTTTATTCAGGTTGCGCCAAATAACCTACCGCAGCTGAGGAGTCTACAAAAACCATCCTCGACGCAGAAATTGCCAGCATATAACTTATTTGTGCGCACCCTACCCCAGGAAAAGTGCAAGTTATTTTTCTATAAATTGGAATTGGGCACTCTCTACCTACGAGTCTGCTTCCTCGCAGATGGCATCTTCTTGGCCTTCTGTACGGGGTTGGACCACTGTCTCTTGATCTTCTTGGTCGAACGAGTCACTCCTTAGTACTTAACATTTTATTTCTCAGTCATCTTTTCCCACACCCGTTTCCTCAGTCTATTTCTGAGTGTGCTAGTAAACTTATTAAACAACATCTGCATTTAAACAGAAATGCATTGCTGGAAAGACGTTTTTCCTGGGGCAAGATAAGTGGTCTTATATTAAAATGTGACGGCCCTAGCATCTTTCTTTTATTATTTTATTACCCCGCAGGGGCGTCTGCGTAAGCAGGCGTTGGGTGTGTTGCGACACCACGTACCCGAGCACACGAGGGTTGGACCCTCCCGCGTCTCACCGTGCACGGCTTAGCCGTGTCCGGGGTAAAGAGGATCCTGGGGGTTGAGCCAATGCTGAGTGCTTGGACCTTTTTGGCCCCTTGGCGGAGGCAACACACCCCTTTGGCCTCGGCTTCACGTAGACGGCACCCCCGGACTGACCCACCTGGGGGAAATCGGTGGTCGCTTTTCCTATCCCCCTCTCCAACCTTTTGCTTTCCTGTCTCCTTTCTTTAACTATCCTATCATCTCTTCTATTCTGTCACTTCCTAATTTTCATAGGCGGCTTGGGTTAACCTTGTGTATGTGCCCTTCCTAGGTACAATATATTAGGTTATAGTGGCAATGTACGATTGGCGCCTGCAGCCTTACGCGTTAAGCACTGCAGCGTCCCCTAGTTGTGCTCCGTGGTGGGTGGCCGCCATTGCCGCCGAAATAATACAAACCGTTATGGGAACGCCAGCATTTCCCCGCCTACTTGATCGTCACCCTCTAAAGAGGGGACGCACCGATGAACTTAGCCTGTATTCCAACCGACCAAAAGAAATCTATCCGAAATACCATGTTGTACAAAGTGAAAATGCTTCAAAACCAGCCAGATACATTTCTCCATTCATAGTTGCGAAGACTTTGACGGAAGCTTTAGGCTCAGGTTACAAAGTTATCAAAATGGCTAGCGGAGACCTTCTTCTTGAGGTCCCTCAGAAACAACAGTACGAGAAACTCGGCAACCTTGTGACTTTCGGCAACATACCAATTTCTGTATCACCACACCGATCAATGAATAGCTCACGTCGAGTCGTATCAGAAGCAGAACTCCTGGAAGGGTGGAAAGATCGAAATGTCACCAATGTAAAACGTATCATCATCAGACGGGACAACAAGGAAATCCCCACCAAACATCTTGTCCTCACATTTGGATCTAGCGTTCTGCCTGAAACCATCGAAACAGGATACATTAGGTTAACTGTTCGACCATATGTCCCTAACCCTAGACGGTGCTTCCAATGCCAAAGATTTGGCCATGGCTCACAGAGCTGTCATGGTCAAATAACTTGTACAAGGTGTGGAGTACAGGGCCACTCCTCCGACAACTGTACTGGCACTCCTCACTGTCAGCAGCGCCCACGGTGGGTGCAGTCAAGGCTGCCTCACCCTCTCCGGCCCCTGCTGCCGCTGGCAACAGCCGGCGCAGCTCAGGCCCAAAGACAGCCCCATCAACCTCCGGGCTGGTGGGCGCAAAGGTCTCGTCCTTCGCGGCGAGACTTTCTCGCGAAATTTCTCGCTCGCAAGAGCGCGTGTCCGGCGCCCCACATGAGGCAATGGACACTACACCCATCCCGACGGCGCACCAAGCGCCTAAGGAGCGGCGAGGCTCCCTCGACCGCTTCAGAAAGGACAAATCCCGCGTTACAGGGCCAGGAAAGGGCTCTGTAATCTAAGGCAACACTTACTTTTTTTAGTACACACAGCACCAATTTACTTTCAGTATGGAAACACAAATCATACAATGGAACGTCAGAGGCCTTCTTAGGAACCTCAATGATGTGCAAGAACTTCTCCACGAACACAATCCAAAAGTGCTGTGTGTACAGGAAACTCACCTAAAATCGGAACAATCAAACTTTCTCCGACAGTATATTACGTTTCGTGAAGACCGCGATGATGCTCTTGCATCTTCAGGCGGTGTTGCCGTTATAATTCACAAAAGCATAGCGTGTCAACGTTTAAAGCTGCAAACGCCACTTGAAGCAGTGGCAGTTCGACTTGTTCTCCTAAACAAACTCGTCACCATTTGCTCGCTTTACATACCCCTGCATTACCATTTACACAAACATGAATTTCAGTCCTTTATAGACGAATTGCCAGAACCTTATCTTGTTCTTGGGGATCTCAATGCACACAGCGGTCTGTGGGGCGACTCTCGCATCGATGCGCGAGGCCGTCTAATTGAAGGCTTTCTTTTCTCATCCGGTACATGTCTGCTGAACAAAAAAGAACCTACATATTATTGTCTTGCAAACAAAACTTTTTCTTCTATAGAACTCAGCATAGCTTCTCCATCCATATTTCCCGAACTTGAATGGGAAGTTATAAAGACCCTTATGGGAGCGACCATTTCCCCATACTGCTGAGAACACCAAGACAATACGAATCTCCACCACACGCTCCCCGGTGGAAGGTCGATGCAGCGGACTGGGAGAAATTCCAAACACTTATCAGTACTCTCTCGTGGGCTGACATTTCATCACTCGGAATTGACGGTGCCGTCGAATATTTTACTAATTTCATAATTGATGCAGCTTTTAAATGTATTCCCCAAACAAGTGGACTTTCTAGCAAACGCCGTGTCCCCTGGTGGAATGAACAATGCCGGAACGCACGTAGGCAGCAGAACAAAGCATGGAGGCAGCTTCGCGATTTTCCTACTACTGAAAACCTCGTCAATTTCAAGAAAACAAAGTCCCAAGGTAGGAGAAGGCGCAGACAAGCCAGAAGAGACAGCTGGGAAAAAGTCTTATCAAGCATCAATTCGTACACGGATGAGGCCAAGGTTTGGAACAGGGTCAATAGAGTAAGAGGGCGACAAACATATCCGCCTCCGCTGGTACACACGCAGGGAGACAGCCTGGAGGACCAAGCGAACCATCTGGGTGCACATTTTGAACATGTGTCCAGTTCATCGCACTATTCTCCAGCATTTATAAAATACAAAACAGCAATAGAAAAACAAAAACTAGACCGAAAGAGCACCGGGAACGAGCAATATAACTTACCTTTCTCTCTTGCAGAGCTGCATGCATCACTGACCTGTTGCAAACAATCTGCCCCAGGTTCTGACCGCATACTCTACGAAATGTTGAAAAACCTGTCCTCTGAAACGAAGAAAACCCTTCTTTGTCTCTATAACTCTATATGGACCTCCGGCGAGATCCCCTCTGCCTGGAAAGAGGCCGTAGTGATGCCTATCCTAAAGCAGGCCAAGGACCCATCGTCCGTATCCAGCTATCGGCCCATAGCTCTAACAAGCTGTATCTGCAAAGTCTTCGAGAAGATGATAAACCGCCGTCTGATACATTTCCTAGAATCAAATGAGCTGCTTGACCCATACCAATGTGGGTTTCACGTTGGCCGATTCACCACTGACCATCTGATACGCATAGAGGCTCAGATTCGTGAGGCTTTTGTCAACAACCAATTCTTCATGTCTGTTTTCCTCGATATGGAAAAAGCATACGACACCACGTGGCGGTTCGGAATACTGAGAGACCTCGCACACTTTGGAATACGTGGAAATATGCTGAATATCATTGAAAGTTACCTGTCCAACTGCAGATTGCGTGTCCGTGTGGGTAATGCCTTATCAGTACCATATGTGCAGGAAACTGGAGTACCACAGGGTGGTGTGCTCAGTTGCACCCTTTTTATCATAAAAATTAACTCTCTGCGTCTGTACATCCCACGCAACATATTTTATTCAGTATATGTCGACGATGTACAGATAGGGTTCACCTCATGTAACCTTGCAATCTGTGAGCGACAAGCTCAACTTGGTCTGAACAAGCTGTCTAAGTGGGCAGACGAGAATGGGTTTAGGCTTAACCCACAAGAGTCCATATGCGTCCTCTTTTCCAGAAAACGAGGTCTGCACCCTGATCCCAACATCGAGATGCAGGGTGAGGGTCTACCTGTAAAAACGGAACACAAATTCTTGGGCGTAATTCTAGACCCGAAGCTAACATTTGTCCCACATCTAAAGTACCTAAGAAACAAGTGCATGAAAACAATGAACATCCTGAAAGTGTTGTCTCGCACTGCGTGGGCTAGTGACACAAGATGTCTATTGAATCTCTATAAGAGCCTCATCCGATCCCGTATAGACTACGGTTCCATTATATATCACTCTGCGACGCTGAGCGCCTTGAAGATGTTGGACCCTGTCCACCATCTGGGTATCCGCCTTTCTACGGGTGCGCTCAGAACAAGCCCCGTAGAAAGCCTCTACGCTGAATCAAATGAATGGTCGCTCCATCTGCAGAGAACGTACTTATCCTTTGCATGTTTCCTAAAAGTGAACTCAAACAATACGCACCCTACCTACACAACCATAAATGATCTGTCCAGTGCCCAAACCTTTCAGAACCGCCCCTCCGTGAGAAGGCCCTACGCACTGCGAGTAAGAAGTCTTGCCGAAGAAATGGATGTGTCGCTCTACTAGCACAATGTCATGCCCCCTCCTGCACTGCTGCCGCCATGGCAGTGGCAGCTGATTGACTGTGATCTGTCCTTCATTGAGGTTACAAAGCATGCGCCGGTCGTACATATCCGCATGCACTTCCTCGAATTGCAGCATAAGTACTCTTGTCCAGAATATTTTACTGACGCTTAAAAGTCGCTCACTGGCGTGTCTTACGCGGCGGTCGGTCTATCCTTTTCGGCTGCGGGAGCTCTACACCCAAACACAACCATCTTTACAGCGGAGGCCTATGCCATCCTGGCGGCGGTTAAACACATCAAACAGTTAGACATACCCAAGGCAGTCATTTATACTGACTCTTTGAGCATATTGAAATGTTTAAAAACTCTAAGTAGGCACACAAACCCCGTAATTGTAGCTCTTTATTCCTCCATTTGCACCGCCTATGTATCGAAGCAGCAAATTGTGCTCTGCTGGGTGCCAGGGCACCGCGAGATCGAAGGGAATGAGTTGGCCGACAAGCTAGCCACATCCGTTCGCACAGACGCTGCCACTTAACCCATAGCTGTCCCTGTAATGGACCTAAAACCCTTTCTCAAGAAAAAGTTCAGGGCCTACTGGCAACGTCTGTGGGACAGAGAAACGAGCAAGAAATTACACACTATCAAGCCTCATCTCGCTCATTGGCCACCAGAATCGAAGACACGCCGCACACAAGTTACACTTTGCAGACTCAGAATAGGACACACATACAGTACACACGCATACTTATTGTCCGGTGGCGATCCGCCTGTCTGTGATGAATGTGGCGAGCCACTCAGTGTACTTCACGTCCTCCTGCAATGCCGTGAACTGGAGCCTCAGAGGAAAAGACATTTTTCATTATCATTACGGCAGAATCTACCATTGCATCCTTGTATGTTTTTGGGCAATGAACCTCTTTTTAAATACCAATCCGCTATCGTGTTTTTAAAGGATATACCTAACTTTCTTGTTATATATCCAGGTGACTTGTAGCACGGCCTCTCTAGAGAGGCCGCTGCTGCGGTATTTTATTAAAGAAAGCACGTGCCTCCTGGTCTTTGTCTACAAAGGCTTCCGGTAGGCGTCGTGCTACTTTTATACTCTTAATACTCTAAGCACCATGACCATTTCTCATCCATTCACTACCCATAGATCATTCCACACGTCACTGCCATAATTCTATTCGATATATGTTTTACGCTTCTATACCGCGAGTTGTTCTTAGGCCCCTTTACAGCGACATTACATCCCGTCATCGGAACTCACTGATCATGGCAAACATACGATTCATTGTCTAGGCGCTCTTTGGCCACACTTGGTCCTTGCGCCACAAAACACCAAATATCATCATCATCATTATTTTATTAATTGTTTGCTATTGCCCCGACGCGTATTTCTATTTGCGCCCCCGTACAGCGCTCGACCGCTGGCGCCACGCTGCGCCGCTCGCGCGTACCGCGTTTCTAGGTGGTTGCTATCGCCGAGGGCGCTCGAACGCAATCATATGGTTCGCATGCTTGCAATCCTTCAAAGTGTGGCTATATGGCTGAAGGATTGCAAGCATGCGAAGTGTGGCTATATGGCTGAGGAGGAGAAAGAAGAAGACGGCGTTCCGAACGGTCGCGTTTTTCATGTTCTCCGCTCCAAAGGATTTATCGGCCCCTGGCCGAGGTGCTGCTCAGGCGTCAGCCAGCAGCAATGACTACCGCATTGCCCTACCTCGTCTTCCTACCGGTAAGCTGGTTGTGGACTCCGTTTTCCTGCATGCTGACTTAGCTGGTCGACCGTACAGAGCCCAAGACTTCAGAGACGCCCTTCGGAATGTTATTGACCTAAAGGAAATAAGTTCCATTGGCCAATTTCAGATGTCGCACGTGTGGATGGTGACGTGCAAGTCACCAATGGCAAAATCAAATGTAGTCACGTGCGGGGATTTATCAGTGAAAGGAAGACGCTGCATCGTCATGGACCCTGAGCCCACGGAAGTAAAAATGAAGCTTTTATGGCTACCTGAGCGTTTGGAAGACGCCTACATTCGAGATTCACTCCAGGCTTACGGGAAAGTGAAATATATATCAGCAGAAAGCTGGAGAGTATCGGAGATGGAAGAAATGCGTACTCTAAATCGTGATGTGGTGTTGTCTCTTGCTGACGGAGTAGGTGTGGGTGACGTTCCACATCTACTACCTGTCTGTGGAGTGCAGAGCCTTGAACTGATTCCAGGCAGACCCCCGCTTTGTCTCCGCTGTAACAAGGTTAGCCACATTCGTCGCAACTGCAGAACTCCACGTTGTGAAGACTGCCGGCGCTTTGGCCACACAGCTGAAGAATGTGTGGTAACATACGCCGACAAGTTACGACATAGGACACGACCTCCTGATGAATGCGTGCAAGAATCCATAATGGACGCCAGAGAGGTTCTCGACACGACCGGAGATGTTCCTTCTGCCGCGGAGACCAGTTGTGCCGGCAAGTCTCGTCTATATGTAAAAGACAATGTCATCGCACAACCGCCCAAGGACAAGGAAGGTAGCAAAGCGACAGATGATCAGTCCAAGCAACAGTGCAATGAGGCGCCCGTAATCACACAGCCAGTTCCTGCCCAGCACGCTAAAGAGGCAGCCGAAAATGAATCATCTGCTTCACCCAAGCTTCTCGACACGTGCCCTGTGCTGGTAGAGGACAGACGAAGTAACGCGGATGCATCAATTCCGAAGCGCCGCGCGACAAAGACATCAGAAACAAGCACCGACAGCGACACGACCAGTACCACAAGAAAAGCACGTCGCCGCAAGACATCGAAACACTCAGGAAAGTGCCGACGATCACGGTCCAGGAGGCCTGGGGGGGGGGGGGGTCGGAGGGAGCCTCACTGTTGCCCTCAAGGACCGACCACATAGATAATTAGGTCCGTATAGTGGTTAGTCACCATGGCGCTGACACAGCAACTTCTCTTCGCAACTTTGAATGTACGGAGCCTTAGGTCTTTGCAGAAACAGGCACAGCTTCGCCGGCTTTTATCTAGGCATCGCCTCGACTTCGTCGCCGTGCAGGAGACGAAGATTGAGAGTGATGACGAAACAGAAAAGGTCGCACAGAAAGGGCCTTGCGACCTTTTCTGTCTGAATATAATGTCTGCGTTTCACACGCCCTTGGTTTATCCGCGGGCTGCTTCCTGTTTCTGAAAAAGAGCCTACTTTGTTCAGCATTTAGTTACCATGTGGACGCTGAAGGCCGATACATATACTGCGATTTTGTGTTGCAGGGTGTGCCATGGCGAATAGTTAACCTCTACGCATTTAATGACGCTGCCAAACGAATTCTTTTATTTGATACTGTGTCTAATCTACTGGACTGTGAACGCTGCATTGTGTTAATGGGAGATTTCAATTGTGTATGTGATCCGAGTGATCGAAGTGGGATTAACATTCAGCGAGACAGGAGTGGTGAAGTTTTGTCTAACGTGATAGAAAATGCAGGGGTCATAGATATAGGAGCGTCGGGACAGGGTTCTTGCTCTTATACTCGAATTCAAGATCACTCTTACACCCGCCTTGATCGAATTTATGTCTCTTCATCAGTCCTCTCCCGAGGACTGTCTTGTAGTACTATCCCAGTTTCGTTCTCTGATCATTGTATGGTTATCGCAAAAATTGGTGAGAAATCTGTAACCAATTTCCGACCACAGTGGGCACTCTGGAAACTTAACTCTGAGCTCCTAAATGATCAGGAATTTATCAATCGTGTGCGTATGGCCCTAACAACTTGCTTTTCTACAGACTTGCCATTATTTGCTGCTTGGGAACTCTTTAAGCAAGAGGTTCGCACCGTGGCTATAGAAATTGGGTCGGTGAAATCATTTTATAGAAAGAATGAAGAAAAAATGCTTCTCAAGAGCCTAAGTAGCATTTACGAGATGGAATGCGAAATGCCAGGCACTTACATAGAAGATATGGAAAATATTAAATGTGAGTTACAAAAGTATGATGCACTGCGTTACCGAGGTGCGCGAGTTCGATCTCGAAACAGCCGTGCTTTGCACTCTGAACAGCCAACACGTCAAGCTTTACTTGATGAGCGACGTCACGGTACTTCAAAAGTAATTTCGGAAATCTACTCCAAAGGTAGTCTTGTAACAAATACGAATGACATAATTTCACAATTTGAGGGTTACTACAATGCTTTGTTCAGTTCACCTCCCGAAGATCATGATGCAAAAATCTTAGAGAGTTTTGTGTCTCTAGTAAAACCTTTACAGAATCAGGAGTGTGCATTCATCAGTGGTACTGTTAGCATTCAAGAAATTGAGCAAGCTATTGATCAGCTGCCTTTATCGAAAACCCCCGCCCCTGATGGACTTTCAAGCGAATTTTACAAAGCGTTCAAAGGGATTATCAGTTCCATATTATTGGATATATTTATTACAAGTTTAGAGGTGGACGCCCTTTCACAATCTTTTTGCAAAAACCACACAGTTTTAATCCCAAAAAGCTCAGATAAGGAAAAACTGCGTTCTGTTGAAAACTACAGACCAATCACGCTGTCAAACGATGATTATAAAACCTTTGCAAAAGTTTTATCTAATAGATTACAATTTGCAATGTCGATTCTCATTGGTTCCCATCAGACGTGCGGAATTAGAGGTCGATCAATTCAGACCAACATACATATCGCCCGTACACTTCTTGAGTACTGTTACGGTTCCACTGAGCAGCTTACAATGCTCCAAGTAGACCTTGCTAAAGCTTTCGATCGAGTCAGTCATTCCTATTTATTTTCTCTTCTGGATCACGCCAATGTCGGCTCCATTGTGCTTAAAGGAGTTAGGCTTTGCTACACCCATTGTTCTACTCGTTTAGTTATTAATGGACATCTCTCCAAACCCGTTGCTATCTGCTCTTCGGTAAAACAAGGATGCCCGATGTCCCCACTACTCTTCGCCCTTTACCTGGAACCACTATGCTTAAACGTAATTCAGTCAAGTTCCATCCATGGCTTCAACATACTGGGTAATGAGGTTAAAGTGTTAGCTTACGCAGATGATCTAGCGTTTTTCTGCACAGATAAGCCCAGTGTTGAAAAGGTTGTAGCTACAATAGAGAAATTTGGCAGCGTATCCGGAGCACAAATGAACTTCTCGAAAAGCTTAGGCTTATGGTTCGGCTGCTGGTGTTATAAGGCAGAACAGTTTGCAGGCATTAAGTGGACTCATGTTCCGCCAACGTATCTTGGCGTGCCGCTAGACGCATATAAATTAAGCGCGCACTATTGGAAAGAACGGGTTTCAGCCTTGCAACGTTACGCTCAGACATTCGTTCCATACCGACTTTCTATTTTCGGAAGGGCTGAAGCCTGCAATAAGTTTTTAGCAACTAAAATTTACTACGTATTGCAAGTTATTCACTGTGCCAGGCTCTACATCCAACGCTCTCACCGAATTTTTGCAACTTTCATATGGTCTTCCACTTTCGAGCCCATGAGGAGAGACAATGTTTTTAGACCAGTTAGTGAGGGTGGGCTCGGCTTAGTGCATCTTTACGTGCGGCAAATAGTGTCCCGTTTCTTATTTTTTCGCGATCCTTCACATCCTATAATTCGGTCATTCATGCAAGTCACACTTGTTGATGCTTTACCTGATTTAGTTGTTTCATCAAATTTTGCTTCGCCTTTATGCTTGTTGGGGTTCATGCAGGAGGTTTATTTGGTGGTTCGTTTCCCGACAGTTCGGTTTTCTACTGAATAATTGTACTCCGTGTCGCGTAAAAAGTTATACAAAGATAGGTCCATGCTTTTTCCGCCTCCATTTTACCGATCACTATACATTGAATGGCCAGGCCACGATGTACTAAAACGAGTTCGTAAAATGTATATATCCCCATGCTGCAAAATATTCTTTTACAAACTTCATAGTGAAACTTTACCGGTAAGAACATGGCTACAGAAAAAGGGTATATTTGTGACTTCTGTTAATTGTCGTCTTTGTGATGTGCCAGAGACAATTGAACACTGTTTTATTGGATCCAAAGATGCCATTCTATTTTGGGACATCCTCCAACGGACTCTAAAGAAAGACCTTGAAATCAACCCCCATACAGTGCGATATCTGCCGCCGACCCATGATGACAGTGTACCTTTCGACGTGTTCTTTCTCATGGGAATGCACAGTCTGTGGAAAACGCGAATGATGGACCGCAACGCCGAACCGGTTGTACCCACAAGAGTTAATTTCATCCAGATGACTGTGCACCTAAAGAATGTTTATGATGGACTTGATGTTCAACCGGACTGGTACCCCATTTTGGTGAGGTGCTTACCACCTTACCACGCTTTTAAAGCGGAACAGTGCTTCTTCTGTTTTTCTGTGTGTGACTTATTGTACCCACCATTCTATCACTATGCACAATTAGTGAATGTTTTATTGGATGATATGTTAATGTATTAAATACCTTGAAAGAGAAAAAAAAGTGGCTATATGGCTGAGTGGTTACGGCGCTCGCTTCGGGATAATGCGTACGCGGGTTCGATTCCCGCCCTGGCTCGATTTTTTTATTATTTCTATTACGCTTTTCCTTTTGTTTTCCTGTCTGTTTGCCAGCGCGGTCGTTTGAACCCCGGCGCCACGGCGGAAGCCGTGGTGCCGGGCGCCGACGCGAAGCGGCGGTCGTTGGGGTGTTGCGAAGCGCAGCGTAGCAACACCCCAAATAAAAAAAATACTGCTCCAGTCAGGTAGACTGCTCCCTCCCTGATAGTGAGAGTATATTTGGATCATCAAAACGGTGATGCGTTTATTTAGGAATACCACCGATCCCCTAACAGCAGGCTAGTCAGCCCCAACCCAGCGTGTTCTCCGTCAACGCCTCCTCCGTTCCAACGGCGGCGGCTAGAAACATGGTACGCGCGAGCGGCGCAGCGCGGCGCCAGCGGTCGAGCGCTGTACGGGGGCTGAAATAGAAATACGCTGCCCCGACGCGCGCAGGTCTGGTATAAATGTTTCAGTTTCCTCGTAGCAGAATTAATTTTTCTGGTACATTCAAATTACAATCCGACGCCGAATGGAAAAGTCGTACTTTACCATTTTTCTGACGGATTTCACTGTGATAAATTCAATTTTTGTTCACCAAAACCTTGCACCACGTGGAGGGCCTGCGCGGTCGATGTGGTTGGATGATTTTCTCCGCCACCCGCGATCACACGCCGGTTGCCGAGGCAGGATTTTCTGTGACACGGGGCCCTAAATGCTATCGGGTTAAAACCGAACTTCCAAACTAGTGTCCTCCGCGCAACGTACAGGGTTAACCTCTTGCACAGACGCAATGCGAAATGTCGGCACACTTTCAATACTTATACCGGCTTCGGCTTGCGTTGTGTTACTTAGCTTCGACGCTGAGCGAGGCGCAAACTGAAATGCCGTAGGCTGCACCTGCTACGCGTTGACACTGGCGTGTCTAGCCGTCTCGTTACGTATCTTTCTTCACAGGGCTCTGCCATTTTTACCGCTCTTTATTATATTGCTTTCAGCCCTGGCGTCGTCAAATGACGACATGACTTAGAATCGGAATTTTCAGCATAAAAAAAAGAACCGAAACTGCTTGTATTTTTCCCGCGTCGTACTATTGAAAGTGCTAGTGCCATCGCCATGGTTAGTCACGTGACTCTACGCAGCCGTGTCGACCTGAACGTCGCCCCCGAGGGCTCCATGGTCACTGCGCATGCGTGAGCTGAGAGAAGGTGAGAAAGGAGAACAACTCTCCTTTGCCGGATGTGCCATCACAATGTTGTTTGTTTTTTTTTGCTTTTTGAAATAGCTAATCTCGAACGTAGATCAGTCACGAATGTCGGGTGTCGGCTGTACCGCGCTCTGCGCGCGCCATATCCATGTCGACATATCCATGTCGACTTTCCGACATATCCATGTCGGAAAGGCCCAAGCGTGCGCGATATTCTTGCGAGCGCAGTTTCGTGGGCTTGGACTCCGTGACATATGCTTTATCCATATGTGAATTAACGGCTTGCCGACAGGTCAACCGCCGCTGTACTTCGGTGAATACATTGTTTTTCGTGATCCTGAAATAGCAAATGGTGCGTCGCTACGTTGGCGGCTTCGATCGAGTGCGGTTGCTGCGCATAGCAGGTGATTTAATTGCGCAAATACGTGCTACATTATCGGTGTAAATAGTGAAAAACTTAGGCTGTGAGCCTTACTACCGTCAACCGCATGTTTCGCTGTTACCCACTGCACATTTATTCGTATCCAATAACGATCTGCTTCAAATATCTCTGTTGAAACGATCTCTTCGAAAATCTGTTGATCGATGATGATGATGATGATGTATGGTGTTTTATGGCGCAAGGGCCAGGTATGGCCAAAGAGCGCCATGACAAATGGTAATGTTATTGATGAATTGTGGATGGCGTGGACAATAAATTCCTCAAAGTAGATCTGACATGGCTGTAGAAGGGCCTAAAAAACTGTCGCTGTAAATGGCGTAAAACATGTAAGTGGTAAAATAATGACACTACCTAGTTAGTGATGTGGGCTATGGCAAATGGAAGGAAGGAAAGAGTGGAGAAGGAAAGGCAGGGAGGTTAACCAGTTCAGCACAACCGGTTTGCTACCCTACACATGGGAGCGGGATGAAGGGGAATGAAAGATGGGGAGGAGAGAGAGAGAGAGAGCACACATCACAGCACACACATCGTCAGTCACAGTCCGTCACTCTTGCGTGGTACCTGACATCACTGTCACAGCCGCTTGTCCAAGCCCGTTGCTTTTAAAAAGCGAAGTAGTCCCTTCGTCGCCTTCAGCTGCGATGTCTTCTGTCGACGACATGTGAAAATCACTTCAGCTGACATTGGTCTGTTGTCAAGGTGCGCTAGAACGGACGCCAGGGACTGTCTCTGAACATTATATTCAGGACAGTCGCATAGAATGTGTTCCAGCGTCTCCTCGCAAAGACAGGCATCGCAAAGAGCGTTGTCGGCCATTCCAATCAGAAATGAATAAGATTTAGTGAATGCCACCCCTAGCCATAGGCGATAAAGCATAGTGGCCTCTCTTCGGCGGAGTCCAGATGGCATACAGAGATGCATCAAAGAGGGCATGTGGTAGTGACGATTGCTCCGGTTGGTCTGGACGCTGGGTGGGCACCATAGAGAGAGCGTGATCTCCTGGGCAAGCACTCGAAGTCTGCTGGCAGCGTCGGACCGTGAGAGTGGTATGGCCTCTTCCTGTGTGTCGTCAAGAGCTGCCCGAGCGGCATTATCGGCGTCTTCGTTCCCTATGACACCGCAGTGACTTGGAAGCCACTGAAATGCCACGTGGTGTCCTTTCTCATGTGATTTATGAAGTAGGTGCCTAATATCGAATACGAGCTGTTCGTATGGCCCGCGACGCAGAGCTGATAGCACAGATTGTAGGGCTGCCTTAGAGTCACTGAATATTGACCATTGTCGAGGTGGTTCCCGATTGACGAAATAAAGTGCAGCGCGAAGAGCAGCTAGTTCCGCAGATGTCGATGTCGTTGGGTGGTCAGTCCTGAAGCTGATGGTAGTAGCTCTTGCTGGGACAACCACAGCACCGGACGAACATTGGAGGTTTGTGGAACCATCAGTATAAATATGTACACTGTCCGCATAACTCTCGTGTAGAAGAAGCAGAGACAGTTGTTTCAGCACAGGTGACGATAGCTCAGATTTTTTCTTGATTCCTGGTACACTGAGATGTACTGTGGGGCTAATAAGACACCAAGGGGGCATCGATGGTTTAGATGCAGCGGTGAAGCCCGAGGGAAGTTTGTCGTTGTACTTGATGATAGTTTTAGAGAACGATGCTTGGCTCCTGTCTGAAGGTAGTGTTGCAAGGTGGTGATAGGGAGCACGTGCAAAATGTCTGATGTGCGTTCTCAGGGTTTCCACCGTAATGTGAGTTTGCATCGGATGATCCCCAGCAATCGCAATAGTTGTCTCTGTTGACGTGCATCTGGGCAAACCAAGGCAAACTCTGAGTGCTTGAGTTTGTTGGCAAATGGGTTTCGTTAAAAACGTATGATGTAACACATATAACAGTAATAGTAGGGCTTGAGGGGAGCCCTTAAATACAAGGGCCGTTAATCACTTGCTAAAATTACCTGGCCAAATGATTTTCAGGGTGTTTACTTCATTTAAGAATTCTAAAACTATTTTCAGGTTAAAAAGCGGTTCATGGCTAAGAAAATATGATGGGTGAAGGGGTATGTTTTCACGATATGCAGAAGGGAAATACCTTTTCCTCTCTGCTTCTATAGCAGGGCACTGAATAAGAACATGGACAACTGTCAGAATATTGCCGCACTTACTACAAATCGGAGGATCATTCCCAGTCAAGAGGTAAGAGTGAGTACTGTAAGTGTGTCCTATTCTTAATCGACAAACAAGCACTTCTTTATATCGTGCCGTTTTCCCAGTTATCCAGTTCCCTAGTTTTGGTTTTATCATGTGTAACTTATTTAGTACCTGGGTATCCCACTCTCCTTGCCAATGCTTCCTCAGCTTACGGCGTAGAAAATACTTTAGGTCTGTGACAGGGATGGGGATATTTGGGTCTGTATCGCTAAAGGTTACTGACGTAGGATTTTTGTCAGCAGCTTCATTGCCTTTTATACCTTTGTGGCCAGGTACCCAGCATACGACAATCATTTGGTTGCACATATATGCGGAACACAATAAGCTGTAGAGTTCATTAAAAACGGGGTTCTTGTGTTTCCGTAGATTGCTTAGGGCTTTGACCACCCTTAATGAGTCTGTGAAGACAATAGCCCTAGCGACGTTTGTGAGCCTTATGTGTTGAATAGCCGAGAGTATAGCACATGCTTCCGCTGTAAAGATGGATGTGTGTGGATTTAGTGCCCCAGATGTAGAAAATGAGTCTCCGAGAGCTGCGTAAGAAACGCCAGCAGTGGACTTCGAAGCATCTGTGTAGTATTCTGTGCAGGAGTACTTGTGCTGGAGTTCAAGAAAATGGGAATGTATATGTGCCTCTGGTGCTTCTTTGGATATTTCTATGAAAGAGATGTCACACTGAATAGTGTGCCATTCCCAAGGCGGTGGAAGCAAGGTAGGGGCCATTAGTACATCCCCTAGAAGTGGGACCTCTGTTTTTTCTGACAGTGCTTCTAACCGGAGAGACAGAGGAGGCCGGTTGGCTGGGCGGTTACGGAACAGCCTGACAGTGGACATGTCGCGAATGGTAGAATGACATGGATGTTGGATGTCTGATGTAACTTTCAGGGCGTAGGAGAGACTTAAATATGTCCTTTGGAGATCCAGAGACCACTCATTGGACTCAACGTACAGGCTTTCAACAGGACTAGTCCTGAAGGCACCTGTAGCAATACGGATACCCAAGTGGTGCACAGAATCTAGCATCTTCAAAGCACTAGGCGTAGCAGAGTTATAGACTATAGCTGCGTAGTCAAGGCGCGACCGTACGAGACTTTTGTACAAGTTTAAGAAGCACCTCCTGTCACTTCCCCAAGATGTACGGGACAAGATCTTCAGTAGATTCATTGTCTTCAGGCACTTCGCTTTCAGGTACTTTAAGTGGGGGATAAATGTTAATTTAGAGTCTAAAATGAGGCCTAAAAATTTATGTTCACGGCTCACAGGTAGCTGTTGTCGATTAAGATAAATAGTGGGGTCCGGTAATATACCTCGCTTGTTCGAGAAGAGAACACACGTGCTTTTTAGTGGGTTTAGTTTAAATCCATTCTCGTCAGCCCACTTAGATAATTTGTTTAGCCCAAGCTGTACATGTCGCTCGCAGATAGAAATGCTACATGATTTGAAACCTATTTGTACGTCATCCACATATACAGAATAAAACATTGTACGTGGTATGACAGTTTGGAGCGAGTTCATTTTGACAATAAATGGTGTACAGCTCAGCACACCACCTTGTGGTACACCAGCTTCCTGTGTGAATTGTCGAGACATGACGTTACCAACTCTGACGCGGAACGTGCGATCAGAGAGGTAGCTCTGAATCACATTTAATAAGTTGCCTCGGATTCCCATTCCAGCCAGGTCACGGAGAATTCCAAAACGCCAAGTTGTGTCGTATGCCTTTTCCAAGTCTAAAAATACTGATAAGAAAAACTGTTTGTGTATAAAGGCATCACGGATATTTGTCTCGATGCGGACAAGGTGATCTGTTGTGGATCTACCTTCCCTGAAACCGCACTGTAGGGGATCGAGTATTTTGTTGCTTTCAAGAAAATGGATGAGGCGCCGGTTAATCATTTTCTCAAAGAGTTTGCATATACAACTTGTCAGGGCTATAGGCCTATAGCACTGCCTGAGGAAGGGTCCTTGCCCTCTTTGAGAATAGGAATGACGATTGCTTCCCTCCATGCGGATGGAATGTAACCGGCAGAGAACGCGGAATTAAAGAGTGATAGTAGTGTTTTGTGGGTTTCGGGGTTTAGGTGTTTGATCATCTCGTACAAGACTCTATCACTTCCTGGAGCCGACTTGTTGCAACCATTTAGTGCAGCCTGAAATTCCGCCATATTAAATGGACGATTGTAGGGTTCATTTCTATTACCTTTACGATCCAGAGGCAGTCGCTCCGCTTGTTTCTGATATCTCAGAAATGTATCTGAGTAGTGGGATGAACTTGAAATCTTTTCAAAATGTGCGCCTAGAGAATCAGCTTGGTCAATGAGTGTGTCTCCTTGTGTATTTACTAATGGTAGAGGATGGGTTTCGCGGCCTTTTATTTTATTTACCCTGTTCCAGGCTTTTCTTTCATCTGTATATGAATTAATGCTGGAGATGAATCTCTGCCAGCTTTCCCTTTTAGCACGGCGGCGCGTTCTTCTACCTTCCGACTTTATTTTCTTGAAGTTGATTAAGTTCTCGAAAGTTGGAGAGTCGCGAAGGTGGCTCCAAGCCTTATTTTGATTTTTGCGAGCTTCCTTACACTCCTCATTCCACCAGGGAATACGTCGTTTAAAAGGCAATCCGTTCGTTTGAGGGATACAGAGTGACGCAGCATCAGTTATAATTGCCGTCAAATACGACACTGCATCATCGATAGGAAATGTACAGATGTCATCCCAGGCCACATATGTCAGCTCTCTATATCGTTTCCAGTCGGCACCGTCGACTTTCCAACGGGGCAGATGTGGAGCACACTCATCGGCTTTTGTTAATTTTAGGATGATTGGGAAATGGTCACTCCCGTATGAATTTTCGATGACGTTCCAATCTAGGTATGGCACAAGTGTACTTGATGCGATACTTAAATCTATAGATGAGTATGTTTTGTGTGCTACACTGTAGTATGTTGGCTCTTTTTTATTGAGCAAGCATGCATCCGTGGAGAAAAGAAAATTTTCAATTAAGCGCCCTCTTGCATCACAACGAGAATCTCCCCAGAGGGTGTTGTGTGCATTTAAATCGCCTACAATGATGTAAGGTTCGGGAAGTTCTGTGATAAAGCTTTGGAATTCTGTTTTGGAGAGTTGGTAGCTAGGAGGGATGTATAGAGAGCTAATTGTTACTAGTTTATGAAACAGCACAGCTCTGATTGCAACCGCCTCAAGGGTAGTTTGCAGCTTTCAGATGCTGGCAGGCGACACCTTTATCTACTAGTATGGCCACACCACCCGAAGAGGCGAGGCCATCGTTGCGATCTTTGCGATAGATCGCATATTGTCGGAGAAAGTTAGTGTGTGAAGATTTAAGGTGTGTTTCTTGGACACACAGCACCCTTGGATTGTACTTATTTAGGAGTTCCTTAATGTCATCAAGATTGTGTAATAGACCTCTGACATTCCAGTGTAGTATCTGTGTATCCATTTTATATTTGTCTTGTGCTGTGTGTCTAAGAGTGATAGATTAAGCTAGCTCACGAGGCCTTTCCTGGCCCCGTGATGGGGGTTTTCCCTTTTTTCCCTGGCACGCTCCAAGGAGCTGCGCCGTTCCTTTGGCGTCTGAGACGCCGGAGTAGAGCTGCTTGCATCCATCGCCTCTTCAGAGGTGTTGGATGACGCCCGCGCTGCGGGGACACTCGGGGTTTTTTCGGGCCTGTCTGCATGAGCAGTGGCCCTGGGACCGGCAGGCCCGGAGGCCTGGTGGCCCTTCGTGGCAAGGGGCGGAGCAGTACTGGCTGCTCCTGCCAGGGGGGCTGATGGCGGAACCACAGTCACACTCCGTGTGACGCGGCCTGCCGTCGAAGGATGTGGCGCTGCCCCCTGGCGCGTCACATCACTGTAGGACGGATTCGATTGATTATGTGCAGAGAAACGCTTGCGCGCTTCCGGGAAGGAAATGTTTAGTTTGACCTTGAGTTGAATTATTTCTTTTTCTTTTTTCCATGACGGGCACGATCGCGAATATGCGGGGTGGTCTCCGTCACAGTTTGCACAGTGGGTTGCGGAAGTACAGATGTCTGAGGTGTGTTCTTTTGATGCACATTTTGCACAAGTAGAGTGCCCTCGGCAGCTCTGAGATCCATGCCCAAAACGCTGACACTTGAAGCATCGACGCGGATTGGGAATGTACGGTCGTACGCGGAGTTTACAATATCCGGTCTCTATTGAATCAGGGAGGTCACTTGTTCCAAATGTAATTATTACATGCTTTGTGGGAATTTCCTTGTCGTCGCGCCTTAACTTAATTCGTTGCACCTTTACCACGTTCTGGTCTTGCCATCCATCCAACAGCTCGCTTTCACTTAGTTCGAGGAGGTCGTCATCGGAAATGACACCGCGCACAGTGTTCATTGATCTGTGGGGGCCCACAGAACGGGGATATCACCAAACGCACTAAGTTTTGTCAGCTTGTTGTATTGGAGCTTGTCACGTACTTCCAGAAGAAGGTCGCCGCTTCCCATTTTGGTCACTTTGTAACCCGTGCCGATTGCCTCTGTCAGACTTTTTGCAACAACAAATGGTGATATCGTACGGACTTTCTTAGTTTCATGTTGACTGTGTATCACGTGGTACTTGGGAAAGGTTTCTTTAGGTTTCAAAAAGAAGTTGAAGCTTTCGTCGGTGCGCCCCCTCTTCAGGGAGCGATCATGTAGTGGGGGGAAACTGGAAGCCATATATAGCAGTACTGTATTCGGTAGGTATGCCCGCCGCCCACCTCGGAGCCCAACCTGGGGACGTTACAGGAATAGAAATATTCCACCCTGCGCACGCCAGCGGTACATTCCCACTATAACCTAATATATATATACCCAAGACTGGATATATTACACAAGGTTAACCCTTGCCGCCTGGAAAATAGGAAGTTAAAAGAAGTGAATAGAAGACAGTAAAGATGGAAAAGTGAGAAAGAAAGACAAAAGATTGGAGAGGGGGACAGGAAAAGGCGACTGCCGATTTCCTCCAGGTGGGTCAGTCTGGAGGTGCCGTCTATGTGAAGCAGAGGCCGAAGAGGTGTGTTGCCTCCACCGGGGGGCCTTAGAGGTCCGAACACCCGGCATCGGCTCAACCCCCAGGATCCCCCTTTCCCCAGACACGGCTAAGCCGCGCACGGCTACACGCGGGAGGGTCCAACCCTCATGTGCTCGGGTACGTGGTGTCGCAACACACCAAACGCCTGCTTACGCAGACGCCCCTGCGGGGGCCGTGGACAAGTTGCTGTCATTTCTAGCTTACCTCGTTGAGTGGGAGGTTCATGCAGCAGGCCGTGGTGGCTTCTTGTCGGCCTCTACAACAGTTGGATTGAGGGTCACCATTGCAAGTGTCTTGTCGCTGCTGGACTACCTGAGTCAGCAACTTGAGTACAAGTTCATCATGACATCAAGGCTGAGCCAGGACCCACTTGAAAACTTTTTCGGCATTGCAAGGCAGGCGTCAGGCTGTAGCACACACCCCACTCCACAGCAGTTTTTGATAACAGTTTCTTGTCTGAGTTTTTATAGCCTTGCCAAGTCTGTCACAAACGGTAATGCTGAGCCAGGTATGTTGACTGCTTTGCTTGGGGCTGACGCTGCAGATGGGGATGAGCAGAACAAACAGTTTTTGTTAGACCAGCTCATTGCTAATGACGATCTTTGTAGTGCTGAACTTGCAGTTAACAAGTTGGAAAAAAGTGCACCAGATCATGTTGCCTGCATATCTGCAAAAAGCGATGAACGCTTAACTTTTTATGTCGCTGGATACGTGGCACGAAAGTTCTTGGCCAAAACCAGTTGTGATGCATGTAAGAAGGTCCTGCTTGCAGACAAAAAAGAGCTCCAAAACCTTCGTGCTGCTGAATTTACACAGCTGAAGGATAATGGTGGCTTGTTGTACCCGTCGGGATTCCTACTAAGGTTCATACAAAACTTGGAAAATCTTTTTACAGGTTGTTTCAGTGCACAAGAACATCATGAAAGCATCATGGATGTAATTTCCCTTATCAAATCCCAACCACGGGACAGTGTCGGATGTGCTGAGCATGCTGAAGTGCTTACGGCTGAGATGGTGGCATTTTTTGTTACCACTCGACTGCACTTTTTTGTAAAATCGCTCAATCGAGCCAGCGTGCAAAAGCGTGAAACAGCGAAGTACTTAAAGCTCAGCCGTTGTACGTAGACTGCTCTCACACCCCCATTTTGGTGTTATGTTTGTAGGAAGACCATGTTTGTTTCTTCAATGTGATGAAGCTACTGTAAGAAGGCTAGTTTTTATACCATTTCTACATTTGCATACAATTAATTTCTGCAGTTGTCTTTACACTGTGTGAGAATTCAGTGCTTATGTAAAATTTGTCTTCGTACATTTGTGTGTTAAATTATTGTTTAAATGTTCATGGTGACTGCCCTTTGATGTATTGTACTAGTGTTCATTATTTGTGCTTCCCATAGAGTGATCTCTGTTCGACATTTTTTTATTTATTCACATACATCACTGGCTTCAGGTTTCATAGGAAAAAAAAAAACCCTTGATATTTAGTTTGGTAAACAAATGGATTTGATGAAGTGTTGTTGAAGTAATAAATTGGGGGACCCTTAAGCTTCGCGTTTAAGAGTTGAACGTGACAGCGATATCTGCACGCACGCTCGACTTCCCAATCGCTGCCCTTCCTTCGCTTCTCAGTGGAGACCTAAACTGTGCCGCAAGGAAAGCCGAAGTGCGAACGCTCTCCGGCTCTTATCTTTATTTTCATCTGCCTCGAATTTTCGCACAAGGCTAATGACGCCGCCGCTGACATCGCAATTTCTGCGAAACGAGCTCTCTAACGCTGTCGCGTTAAAATTGTTTGATTTGTCAAGTGATCACACACTTTGTCGCTATTTGCAACAGCATGTCCTTTCATAAGTACTATTTTCTTCATAAATAAATAAATAAATAAAATGAAGTGCGTGGTTTCTTTTGCTCAAGTTACGGGAAAAAAATTGTGAAAATGTTTTCAAGTTTTAAAGTAAACCACAACTGACCGGTAAATTACTCATGTAGTTCACTTTGCTGAAAAGAACAAAATAAAAAGCCTTCGGCAGTGCTTCAACTATCACCCCGCAACTATATGGTTTTTACACGCAATGCATCAGGAGAAAAAAGAAAAGTTTGCGGCGTTGTACCGCGCTATACCCGTTTCCCCTCAGCAGCACCTCGCGGTAGCTACTGCAGCGCCACCGGCGGCGGCAGCTTTTTGAACCTCACGAGAAGCTCCTTGCTTTTGCCACTATAAGATGTTCTAGTTCACTGTAGCTCAGCTACAGTGAACTAGAAGAGGGCAGTGGAGCGAACGGAGCGGCTGCGCCTTCAGAACGCGCGTCAGTGCAGGTGTCGCCCGTAGCGGCGGCGCTGCCGTCGCTGACTACGCTGCGCCGGCTGTGCTCAGCTTGCTTTTGGCATGCTCCTCCCGCCGTCTCCGGCACGTTTGGGTAGCGCGATGTGTAGCAGCTTGTTTTGTGCGTGTTCAGTTATTTTAGTTGTGCTGGTGTCGTGAACGGTGATTGTGTGATTCTCCTCAGCGATGGGGAAGCAACGCCTGAACCATTGTTACGCTCCCGGGTGCAGCAGCGGGTATGACAGAACCAAAGGTGCTAAGGAACCCTCATTGTTCAAAGCGCCTGCTGACCCTGCACGACGAAGCCTGTGGGAGCGAAATCTGCACAGAGCGGACAAGCCACTCACCGCGGATTGCGCAGTGTGTGAACTCCACTTTC
Organism: Dermacentor silvarum; assembly: GCF_013339745.2. NCBI lineage: Eukaryota > Metazoa > Arthropoda > Arachnida > Ixodida > Ixodidae > Dermacentor > Dermacentor silvarum. The sequence goes on from NC_051162.1 coordinate 150,629,277, forward strand.
AGCCACACTTCATCGTTCGAGACTATGTGCACCAAATTAATGGTGAAGAAGTTCGCCTACCGCGGGGAAAGCCTACGCTTACGCCCAACGCCGTACTGACGATTTTACCAAACGTCCCGGCGTATTTAAGCAAGCATGTGACTCCCGCAAGAAAGCAGAGGAAGCGGAAAGCAAGTGAAGCTGCCATTCTACCGAAAAAGGCTCGGGTATCGAGTGCCGGCGAAGATCACAGTGTGGATGAACCTGCCAGTAACGGCGAAGCTGGCGAGGCCGACACTACCGATACTGTTGGTGGGTGCGAACCTGCCGAGGCTGATGCATCCCTAACTGTCGATGCACTGAAGCACGCAACTGTGCCGAATAAGCGCTGGACGCTGCATGAGATGCAAGACAACGAAGGAGTATGTTTTACTTTGTGCGCACTGAACTCCGTCACGGGTGAGGTAAAAGTAGAAAGGGCTATATTTTTCACTGCGGATAGCTCCGGCGGTTTCCGCTCTAAGACGTTCTTGCAAGGCAAGCTGACTGCAGAGTCTTCGCTGCTTCGAGTACAGGACGCCACGACTGTATTGCAAAAGGCGAACCAAATGCTTCTCTGCTGCGGAGCAGTTGTGAGTAATGAAAGCTCTTTAACAAGCAGCCTTACAGATCACTTGCGCGGCCAGATGTAAATGAAATCGGGAATTGCTTTCAGCATCAACTGCCATGGGAAAACAACAAAGGAGAGAACGCCGTGCGTCGCATGCAAGTACTTAAGGAGAGCGCTTGTTACACGGCAGTCGCGCGTCAGACGTCGGAAGATGTCAAAACGTCCCTCAAGGATTAGTTCGCAGAAGCTGCTAGCGAGCAACCGCCGAAACAAGCGGCTTCTATCGAAGATATATAAGCTTGCTGAAGATCTCAACAAGACAAAGGCGGAAAGTGCTTCAACGAGTGAGGAAGTGCTTGCTGAAAAGATTAGGACTCTTTCACCTAAGCAGCAACTAGCTGTCTGGCAGTGTTTCGAGGCATCAAAGAGAAAAAGTCCCCGTGGAATGATGTACGACAGGGAGTGGACTCTAGAATGCATTCTGCTTAGAATCAGAAGTCTTAAGCTCTACCGATATATGCGGAAGCAGGGAATTTTGGCTGTCCCAAGTGAGACACAATCAGGAAGTACACAGCTCAGTATAGGTCTGGGTTTGGATTTAACGAAAAAATGTTGAGCGCTCTGAAAGGGAAAACCGCGCAACTAGATGAGCTTCATCGGCACGGGGGAATCATTATCGACGAAATGAAGTTGTCCGAACATCTTTCAGTGACGTCAGGAGCAAAGATCGAAGGATTTGTAGATCTTGGTGCATACACACCGAAAGGACAAGAATCCTTGCCATGTAATCACGGTCTAGTTGTAATGTTTGTGCCACTTGTTGGCAGTTGGACCCAAGTTCTTGGTTCGTTTGCCAGCCACGAGAATGTTAAGGGTGAGTTGTTAGCCAAAATTGTTGTTGAAGCCACAATTCTTGCGGAGAAAGCTGGTCTTCTCGTTGATTTTGTTACGTGTGATGCAGCCTCGTGGAACAGAAAATGTGGAGGGTGCTCAATATAAGAGCATCAGTGAAAGAAGTGGTCTGCAAGAGGCAACATCCAGTAGACAGCAGCCGCTCACTCTATTTTTTTTCTGATTTCCCTCACCTAGTGAAGAATGTACGGAACAGACTCCTCAACACAACTTTAAACACGCCGGATGGACAAGTGTCCTTACAGTTCGTCAAAGAAGCTCTCAAGCTTGACACAAGTGCAATTGCTTTAAGGGCGATGCCAGGCATAAATAATGTTCACGTTGCACCTAAAAATTTCGAGAAGATGAGAGCCAGTTATGCCTTTCAAATCTTCGGGCAAGGTCCTTTGCAGGCATTCTTCCTTTATCGGGCGCAACTAGAGAGGAAGTGTGGAAACAGGCGCAACAGAGAAGTTCTTTACAAGAATGAAATCACTCATCAGCATAATGACTGCTAGGTACCCAGCAGAAGCTCTAAGACCGAACTCTTCTGGTGCGGAACGGATAAAAGAAATGCTTGATTTTCTGAACAAATGGGAGCACCAGACCGATAAAGGACATTTCCTGAGCGATTCCACTGCAGAAGGGCTTAGAGTAACACTGACAAGTACGCTGGAGATGCTTGAGTACTTACGCAAAGAGGTTGGATTCATATACCTGCTGACGTCACGCCTCAGCCAGGATAAAGTTGAGAACTTCTTCGGCATAGTGAGAATGTCATCAGGCTGCAACACCCACATAACACCGCAGCAGTTCTTGCTAACAGTGAATTGTCTCTCTTTCTACAATCTCGCTCAGAGTGTTGTTGGTGGAAATGCTGATGGGTGCGTCATCAGCTCTCTTCTTGACACTACAGACAAAGAGGAAACTTCCAAGGGAAAGCTGTTAAGAACAGTGGAGTCATCCATAGGTGACCATGCAGTGTCTCCAACGGTGCCTGTGTTAACTGCAATCAATGAACACGAGTACCACGTGGAAAGAAGTGATTCAAGGATCACTTACTACATTTCAGGCTATGTGGCAAGAAAGTACGTGCTGCCAAGCAAATGCTCCCGTTGTATAAGCGAGCTCTTGCTTCCAGCAGAGCAGGGGCGCCTGTTGAATGCCTCTGTGTTTGTGCAGCACAAGGATGAGGGGGGCCTCTTGTACCCTTCACTTCAGCTGTTCCGCTTCATCACACACCTGGAGAGCATCTTTACAAGTTGTTTCTCGGCTCATAAGGTTCATCGGGAAAGTGTGATGGACGTGTTACAGATGATTCATGGTACTTCGTCTCTAAAAATGATTGGTTGTGCAGAACACAGTGAAAGGCTGACACCTCGCATTATTGGGTTTTACATAACCATGAGGCTTCACTTTTTTGTTAAAGGGATAAATAAGTCAAACGCTGCCAAGCGGAAGTCAGCAAAGCATCTCAAGCTCAGAATTTGAATGTTCTATATATAATGTCATTATATGTAACTGGAAATAAAAAATTTTCAGAGCTGTGACATTGTTTTCCATATTATTTATCATAGCAGTAATTAACGATACAGAGGCGCAGATGCCTTAAAGAAACAGCCGCAGGTAATGGCGTTATAGGGCTATGTAAACCGCCTATTTGTTTAGCAGGTCTAAGTATCTAATCATTCTTTTGCTACTATAAGGCGAAGAAAATACCTAATCTGGTCTTTATGGCAACTACTACAATAAGCCGTAGGCAAAAAGCTTTAATGCATAACAGTAGGCGACTGGAAATAAAGCCTAGTTATGGGTGTGGGACAGGTGTGATGAAAATTATACCCCAAACGCGTGTAAGAGAACACGAAACGAAGCCCGAGTTTCAGGCCACCGCATCGGTGCGCGCACGAGTGAGCGCCTCGCGCTCTCGCCTTCCGTAGTTGTCGACAGCAGCGCCGCCGCTACTGACGACGCCGCGGTAGTCACGCGGAGAGCGCGGTCATTCCACTGCCCTCTTCTAGTTCACTGTAGCTCAGCCGCTTTGTGAACCCCGTGTGCCTTTTAGTTCACGCAAGCCTCAATCATGTTTGCCCTGGTGCGCTTCCGCGACGATGACATGAAGGTTGTGGTCAGTATCAACCAAATTAAGAACTTTTCAGCCAAAAATGTCTTCGATTTTGATTCTGCAAAATGGCACCAAGTATATTGGCAAGACGAGCAGCAAGAAGGATACTTCAATGCCCAAGTGCTCCGATTGTTTGGCGAGTGATGATGATGATGTGTGGTGTTTTGTGGCGCAAGGGCCAGTTATGGCCAAAGAGCGCCATGCCAGTGTTTGTGAGTGTGCAGTGGAGCGATGAATTCTGAGAAGTAGATGAAGCGTGGCTGTAAATGGGCCTAAAATAATCGCTGTAAAGTGCGTAAAATATATATGTACTAAAATCATGGCAATGACTAATGATGTGTACTATGAAGTGAATGCATTGAGAAAGAAGAATAATATATTTAAAATATTTAAGATACAGTAATTGGCAAGAAGCACTACTACCTAAACAGAGCCCTTGAACCACAAGGGCCTGGAGGCATGTGCTATAAAAAATTATCACAGCAACATCCTCTGGAGAGAGGATGTGCTACGAACTTATTGGGCTAATAACATGTAGCACAACATCATTCAAAAAATCGAGGACTGCTTTGGCATTAAAAAGCGGTTCTTCACCAATAAATAGCATGGGATGTAGAGGGATATTGTAGCGGTATGCTACCGGAAAATGTTTCCTTCTCTCGGCTTCGGCTTCCCGGCACTCCACGAGGACATGGAGGACGGTCAGCCTCTCACCACATCTACCACAGGTTGGTGGTTCATCACCAGTAAGCAGAAAATTGTGGGTGCCATATGTATGTCCTATTCTTAGACGACAGAACAGGACATCAGTTCGTCGTGTTTTCATTACGGGTGGCCAGAAACCTAACTGGTTTTATCAAGTGAAGCTTATTATTTCTTTCAGCGTCCCACAAGCGCTGCCAGTGGTCTCGCAGTTTTCTTCGCAGAAAAGGCTTCAAATCTGCGGGAGGAATAGTAGCCGCAGGATTAATAGCTTGCGATGTAGTTGATGTGGCCAACTTGTCTGCAAGCACATTACCCTCAATGCCTCTATGGCCAGGCACCCAGCATACAGTCACATGCTGGTTAGATATATATGCTCTGCATAAACTGGAATAGAGCTCAGTAAGTACAGGATTTTTGTTTTTGCAGAGTGACATCAGAGCTTTCACCACGCTTAGGGAGTCTGTAAATATAACTGCTTTTTGAAGTTTTGATGCCCTTATATAATTCACAGCCGACAATAGTGCATAGGCCTCAGCGGTAAAGATACTCGTTTCCGGGTGGAGTACACCGGATTCCGAAAAGGATGGGCCGACGGCTGCATAAGATACCCTGGCATGTGACTTGGAAGAAGTGTAAAACTGTGTACACGAGTATTTAGATTGGAGTTCTAAGAAATGCATTTTAATGTGTGCCTCTGGCGCGTGTTTAGTGACCTCTATGAACGATGTGTCACACTCTATGAGTTGCCAGTGCCACGGTGGCAATAGTTTCGCTGGAGCCATAGGACATTGTTCAAGCAGCGGAACACCCATTTCCTCACTGAGGTTCCTCACACGCAAAGAGAATGGCTTTCTCGCTGCAGGTCGGTTACGGAAGAGTGTGGCAGCGGTCACATCGTTTATTGTTGAATAAGAAGGATGTTCAATGTTTGCTTGTACTTTCAGAAAATATGTAAAACTGCTGTATGACCGCTGCAGATGAAGCGACCACTGATTCGATTCTACGTAGAGGCTCTGGATTGGACTTGGCCTGAAAACACCGGTCGCAAGGCGGATACTCAGATGGTGAACGGGGTCTAGTATTTTTAATGCAGCTGGCGTTGCGGAATTATACACTATAGCTCCGTAATCGAGGCGTGAGCGGACAAGACTTTTATAGAGGTTCAGCAGACACTTTCGATCACTGCCCCAAGTCGTACGCGACAGAAGCTTTAAAAGGTTCATTGTCTTCAGGCATTTTGCCCTCAGATACTTAATATGAGGAATAAATGTAAGCTTCGAATCTAAAACAATGCCTAGAAACTTATGCTCGCTGCTCACAGAGAGCGCATCTCCTTTGATTGCAATACTTGGGACTGGCGTTACGCCTCTCTTGTTAGTAAAGAGTACGCAAGTGCTCTTCTGGGGATTTACCTTAAAACCATTTTCATCTGCCCATTTGGACAATTTGTTTATTACAAGCTGCACTTGTCGTTCGCAGATGGCAATATTGCATGACTTGAAGGCTATCTGCACATCGTCGACATAAACAGAATAAAACAGTGCGTGGGATGACTGTGTGCAGGGAACTCATTTTTACGATAAATAGTGTGCAACTAAGCACGCCCCCTTGTGGCACACCGGTCTCTTGGGTGAATGACTTAGAAAGAGCGTTACCCACTCTTACGCGGAATGTGCGATTCGATAGGTAACTTTCGATTGAGTTTAACATGTTGCCACGGACACCCATCGCAGAGAGATCTCGGAGAATGCCGTAGCGCCATGTCGTGTCGTAAGCTTTTTCTAGGTCGAGGAACACTGAGAGGCAGAACTGCTTTTGTATAAAAGCATCCCTAATATAAGACTCAATGCGAACAAGGTGGTCTGTTGTGGACATACCTTCCCTGAAACCACATTGGAAGGGGTCTAGTAATTTGTTAATTTCAAGGAAACAGATTAAGCGCCTGTTGATCATTTTTTCAAATAGTTTGCACAGACAGCTTGTTAGCGCTATTGGCCTGTAGCTGCTGGCTAGGGACGGGTCTTTGCCTTGTTTAAGCACGGGAATGACTATAGCTTCCTTCCACGAAGACGGGATATATCCATGCGCCCACATGACATTGAAAAGATACAGGAGTGTTTTCAGCGCTTCAGGATTCAGGTGCTTAATCATTTCATATATGACACGATCACCACCTGGCGCCGAGTTATTGCAGCAAGCGAGGGATGCTTTCAGTTCAGTTAAAGTAAATGGATTGTTGTAGGCCTCACTCGATGAACCTTTACGTTTTAGGGGCTGTCGCTCTTCGCGTTCTTTGAACCTCAGAAATGCTTGTGTGTAGTGGGACGCACTGGATACATGTTCGAAGTGTTCACCCAGACAATCTGCCTGGTCTTCCAGGCTCTCACCTTGGGTACTGACTAACGGTAATGGGTGTACCTCCCGGCCTTTTAATTTATTTACTCGATTCCACACTTTTGTCTCATCCGTGTAAGAATTTGTACTGGAGATGTACTTCTCCCAACTCTCCCTTTTAGCACGTCGACGTGTTCTTCTAGCCTGGGATTTTATTTGTTTGAAACTAATCAAGTTTTCGGCGGTTGGAGAGTAGCGAAGTCGTCCCCAAGCTTTGTTTTGGTTTTTCCGTGCTTGTTTACATTCTTCATTCCACCACGGGATGCGACGTTTATTCGCTAGTCCATTAGTTTGACGGATGCATTTCGTGGCAGCGTCAATTATAAAGCCTGTAATATACGCCACAGCGTCTTCTATATTAAAGGATGCAATATCATCTGTGCGCAAATACGTAAGTTCTCGGAAACGTTCCCAGTTAGCTGTGTCAACCTTCCATCGGGGAGTGTGTGGTGAGCTTATATCTTGTTTTGTTAAGTTTAATATAATAGGGAAGTGGTCGCTCCCAAAAGGGTTCTTAAGAACGGACCACTCTAGGTATGGCATTAGTGTGCTCGATACTATAGTTAAATCTATGGAGGAGTATGTATTATGTGCCACACTGTAGTATGTTGGCTCTTTCTTATTAAGTATACATGCTCCTGAGGAAAAGAGAAAGTTTTCGATTAGGCGACCTCTCGCATCGCAACGAGAGTCTCCCCACAATGAGTTATGTGCGTTTAAATCTCTGACAACTATGTATGGAGCCGGAAGTTCATCTATGTAGTTTTGAAATTCGGTTTTATTAAGTTGATAAGTTGGAGGGATGTATATAGAACTGATAGTGACTAGCTTGTCAAACAGCACCCCTTGGATAGCAACTGCCTCCAGGGGCGTACGAAGTTTTATTTCCCAACAGGCAACACCTCTGTCAACTATGATAGCAACACCGCCGGATGACACAACAGTGTCATCGCGGTCTTTGCGAAAAATAGCATACTGTGTGAGGAAATTTGTTTGTGTATGTTTGAGGTGTGTTTCCTGAACACACAGCACCCTGGGACTAAACTTGCGGAGGAGTTCTTTAACGTCGTCAAGATTTTGGAGGAGACCTCTGACGTTCCAGTGAACTATTTGAGTGCCCATATTAAAAGGAGTGTTGTGCTGTGTGCTTAGGTGTGCAATACCTTAGACTACAGAGCCCTTCTCAGGCCCCGTTATGCGCAATTTCTCTTTTTTGGAGCGGTCGAGAGACGCCCGCCGCTCCATAGGCGCTGGATGCGCCGCTTCGCTGGAGGTTGTGTCCATCGCCTCTCCTGAGGCGCTGGGCATCCGCTCTTGCGAGCAGTGTGTTCGTCTTGAGGGTCTCGCCTCAAGAGGTGGGACCCTAGAGGCCACCAGCCCGGAGGTCGATGGCCCCTTGTTCTGAGATGGCGGAGCAGCGCTAGCTGCACCCGCCGAGGGGGCGGATGGCATTGCTGGCAGCTCACTATGCGTGAGCTGGACAGCAGCCGGTGGCTGTTGTGACGCTGCCCCCTGACGCGCCACTTCAGCAAAGCTGTTTTTTGGCAGATACGACACCCGCCTTCGTGCTTCCTTGAATGATAGATTCTCTTTTACTTTAATCGTCACGATTTCTTTCTCTCTTTTCCAAGACGGGCAGGACCGCGAGTATGCGGCATGTTCCCCATCGCAGTTTACACAGTGTAGAGCGTTTTCACAGGATTCGGATGGATGTTCGTGGGCGCATTTGGCACAGGTGAGGCGGCCACGGCAGTTCTGAGAACTGTGGCCAAATCGTTGGCACTTAAAGCATCGCAGAGGATTTGGGATATAAGGCCTAACCCTGATCTTCATATACCCTGTCTTGATAGTATCGGACAGGTTGCTTGAACCAAATGTGAGTACTAGGTGTTTGGTATCGGTCTCTTTTCCGTCGCGCCTCATTTTAATTCTTTTGACATTGATCACATTCTGATCATTCCAACCCTCTAGAAGTTCAGCTTCAGTCAGTTCCATCAGGTCATCATCGGACACGACACCTCGAATAGTGTTCATAGTACGATGTGGGGTAACTGTCACTGGGATGTTCCCGAATGACACTAGCTTAGGCAGATTTTCATATTGCTTCTTGTCACGGAGCTCCAGAAGGAGATCACCGCTCGCCATCTTAGACACTTTATAGCCTGCACCAAAGGTTTCCATCAGGGATTTTGCAACTACGAAAGGTGACATAATTCTTGCTGTCTTTTCTGGTTTCTGGGAATGTACTACATGGTATCTCGGAAAGTTTTCTTTTTGTCGTCCAAAAAACTGGAACACTTCATCGGTGCGCCCCCTTTTCTGGGGGCGATCGGGTAAAGCGGGGAAGGACCAAGCCATAAAAATAATATTCATTCGGCAGGAACGCCAGCCACCCACCATGGAGCCCAACAAGGGGACGATGTAGGAACTGTAAACACAATTCCCACAAACGCCAGCTGTACGTTCCCGCTATAACCAAATACGTATAACCAAGGGTGGTTATGACACACAAGGT